>NW_020290453.1:0-167553 GCF_003184545.1 Aspergillus heteromorphus CBS 117.55
GGATTTCCCATCCCCCCTTCTTCAAACCTCATCGGCGGCTACCTTCAGCATAGTATATATATAGTATAGCGAGGCGTTCGGCGTAACACGTAACATGTAGCATATCATACAGAATTAATGTTTCATCGTCTTGAATTCTGGGTATATCGAAGCGAAGCACTAGACTGGAGAAGTCTGATGCGATGCGATGCGATGCTATAGTCCCGTCTCATCGCAGTCGAACTCACCGTCCGATTCCTCGTCTTGGCTGTCTGCGATCTCGGCCGCTTTTCGTTTGCGATGGGGGGTTTCGGGTTCGGTTTGGTGGGGATGGTGACGGGGATGGGAGTCGGGTTCTGGGTATTGGGGCGCTGGTAGCTGTGCTGCTTGGGGTTGAGGATCTTGATCTTGATCTTGAGCGTCTTTTTCTGGGGCGTATTGCTGGAGATCCTCTTGTGGCACTTCCTGCTGTTGCAAACCCTCCTGCTCTTGGATGTCCCCCTGTTGTTGTAATTGTCCCTGCTCTTGAAAGTCGTCTTGTTCTTGTAACTCCTTCTCCCCCAGTGGTACCTCTTCTTGCCCCAACACCTCTTGAACCTGTATCTGCACCTGTCCCTCAGGGCTCCGTCCACCCCCATCACCCACTTCCACCCCCCTCTCAATCGCCTTCAACCCATCCTAAGAAACGGATAGTCAGCTTCATCCATCCAACCCAATCAAACCAAACTCAAATAAATAGTAATACTAATAATAATAAAATTTTTAAAATAATCACGGGAAGAGAGAGGAAGAAAAAAAAGAGAAAAACTCACCCCCCAACCCAAAACCTCACAACCCCCTCCCCTCCCTCACCCCCACCCCCTTCCCCCCCTCTTCATAACCTCCGCCACTCTCATCCTCGTCCTCACCTTTCTACTTCCACTCTCACCTCCACATCCCCACTCACCCTCCTCCCCCGGATAGACAAAATCCCCATAAACCCCCACCCTTCCCCACACGGCACTCTCCCACCCCCTGCCCCCAGGATCGGACACAGGGTGGCGCGGACTTGCCCCCGGATGCGGGTATGTGTCTGGTTGATGACCAGCACGGCGATGTGGTTTGCGTGGGCTAGGGAGACGAGCTTGGTGGCGAGGTCGCTGATCACGTTCCATTTGCGGGTGAGGAGGTATTTGTCTGGTGGTTTGGGGGGGTTATTGGGGGGTTATTGGGGGATTGTTGCTGGGATTGTTGCTGGGATTGTTGCTGGGATTGTTGCTGGGATTGTTGCTGGGATTGTTGCTGGGATTGTTGCTGGGATTGTTGCTGGGATTGGGGTGGTGGTTGTGGTTGGTGTTGGTATTTGGGGTAGAGGTGGAGGATGGGTTGGGAAAGTAGGGCACGAAGGGGGCGGAGATGGAATCGATGATTAGCAGTTTTGTGGCCGGGGGTGGGAAATTCGGGGGAGGGTGGTGGATGAGGGAGAGGAGATGTGGGAGGGTCGGGGTACGGAGGTAGGTTAGGCTTTGGAGAGAGGCAGAGGGGGCTGGAGAGGGATCTGGAGATGGAGATGAAGATGGAGATGGTGTTAGGTGTGGTTGGGATGTGGATGTGGATGTGGATGCGGAGGAGAGGAGAGCTTGGAGACGGGGTTTGGGGAGGGGTGAGGATGTGTCTGGCAAGGAAGTTAGAGAGTATCAGGATGGATGGGACTGATCGTGGACGTACCAATCCAGACGACCTGATCACCGTTGCGGAGAGCCGTGGCTGCTGCGCTGAGGCTGTTAGGTGTTAGTATAGGTCTCGTTCGTGGTGGTGGCGGCGATTGATATACGCACGCCAACGAGGTCTTCCCCGCTCCCGGGGGACCGAAGATCTCAGTGACCCGGCCAAGAGGGAGACCCTTCGACTCTCCATCCCCCAGATCCAGACCGTCCGTGAAGGCCTGGTCGAGGGCTGGCAGCCCCGTCGAGAGGGCAGTGGTGCCTGAGGCAGCAAACGCGGTGGACGCGTGCAGCGCCTGCGAGGCCGGGAACGAGAAGACGCGGGCTGAGCGGTTAGCTTCGAGGGGAATATATCTGGGAGACGGATACACTCACGAGCATCCGGGTTCTGGCTGGATAGCCCGGGGATCTCCAGTCTGTGCATCGTGGCTGGGCTGATCAGTTGACTGGGGGGAGATGATGATTCGCGTGGCGCGTCAGCGATAGGGATGGAACTCGGTACGGCGAGGGCAGTTATCTCTCATGGTGGGTTGGATGAGGATTGGCTGCAGTGGGGGTTGTTGTGTTGATGGTCGGGCTTGTGTGAGTGGAGGCTGGCTGGCTGCTGGTGCTGGTGCTGGTGCTGGTGCTGCTGTTGCGGTCACCGTCCCTGAGGGGAGAATCTCCGCCATCGGATCGTCCTCGACTCTCTCCCTGCGCTCCTCCTCCGCTTCTCCACTCTTCTTCTTCCCGCTTCCATCCTCCATCCTCATCGCTGCCCCCGGACACTCTGCACTCCACCCTTTCAGCTGGCAGATCCTGACCAATCGGTAGTTCTTTCTTTACTTTAAAAGATCGACCATGTCGTATTTTCTTGTCGAACACTTTCCTCTTCTATCTCCCCACTCTTCTGCGCGCCTCTCCTGGCGTCGTAACACAGGCTTCTCCGCAAGTCCCCCCCGAGCCTGGTCTTGCTCCAGAAAGAGGCGCACTCTGTTCAATTTCGCAAGAAAAGATAAAATGTTGCTCCGGAGAAGATAAACACTACGCATGATCATTATCGATGCAGGAAACGGTAGATTTCCAGTGATACACTAACAACACAACGATGCTCTTTCAGATCCTTCTATCTCGGGATTCGCCGCAGCGCCGCACAGAATCTACCACAGCTCTGGAACGACCGAACGGTGATATCCATTTTATCCAGGTGACCTTTCGAAAATGGCAGCGACCACACCATTCAGTCTCGCGCCAGTATAGTCTCAGGTAGCAACAGCTGGAAGCAATTTAATTCGGGCGCGAATGTTGCCTCAGCCTTATGTAATGAGATCTTTTTTATGGACTAAGGCGCTACTATGCTGGCCCTGCAGTGATTCTCCACAGCTGCATACTCTATAACATTGGAAATGAAGCATGATATCTCCACTCCATACAAATTCATCACACAACCCACCAAAACACTCTCCTGACACTTCCGGTCGGATAGGCTCGGCCCCACCGACCTGATCGCCGATCGCTCCGAAGGCCGGCCCGACGGTTCGGTTTTGATCTGATAAAATCATGAAATGCGTCAGAATCAGTTGAATGACTCAGTAAAACATTCTTACCCTCATTATACTCAGCTGATCCCATTCTTTTTCAATACATCGATGCTCACCACCACAAATTCCAATGCCAAACCTCACTCTCCTCCCCCTGCTCACCCTCCCCAATCCCAACCATGACCTAACCTTCCTCTCATCCACTTTCCCTCTACAATCCCTCTGGCCCTACCTCTTCTCTCTCCTTCTCCCCATCCTCCTCCTGCCCCTCCTCAAGGCCCCTCCATCATACGCACCCCCGGGCTGCCGCAAACTCGGCATCCCCCGCTCCAAATCCAACCTCAACGATGAATTTGCCCCGGAATACGCCCACGCATCGCCTGCAGATAAAGATGGCCGCCCCAGCTGCCGCATCAAGGCGCTCTTCACCTACCCGATCAAAAGCTGCGCGGGGGTTGAACTCGATACCGCTGAGGTCGTCGAGACGGGGTTGAAGTATGATCGCATGTTCTGTTTTGCGGAGTTTGTGGAGCGGTCTCCCCAGCCTTCTAGAGCAACAGCAGCAGCAACAGAAACAGCACCACCAACCACCACCAAACCCAAACAAGAGAAAGAAAAGGAAGGAGACTGGATCGCCCGCACCCTCCGCAACCGCACCTTCAACACCCTCGCCCTCCTGCAGCCGGAGATCTGGATCCCCGACTCTTCATCACCGACCTACTCCCCTTCCCTCCCGGAAGTGAAATCGCAAGGCGCGCTAGTCATCACTTACCCACGCGTGCAGCCCTCCCTCCTCACGAAACTACTCATCGCCCTCCACCTCCTCCCCTCACGCCTTTCCTTCTCCATCCCCCTCTCACCCACCGCTCAAAAATCACAATCTTACCCCCTAACCCCCGTCCAAATCTGGAAAGACTCCCCCCTCGCATACAACTACGGCACCCACATCCCCTCCTCTCTCTGGACCTTCCTCTCCTCCGGCTCGGAAAAGCTCACCGACCCCCACAAGAAAAGAACCATCTCTCTCTTCAGATCGCATCCCACCCATAACAGGGAAATCTTCCGCTCTGCACCCAGAAAAGCGGAACTGGGGTTCCAGCCGGTGACTGGCTTTGCGGACGCGTATCCCCTGCACTTACTCAATCTGGCGTCCGTCAGGGATGTGGGAGAGAGGTGTAAGAGGGATATTGACCGGTTGAGCGTGAGACGGTTTCGGGCGAATGTGGTGGTTACGGGACCGGGGCGGTTCGAGGAGGATGCGTGGAAGAGGATTTTTGTTCATCAGGATCGGTGGAGGGGGTCTGGTTCTTCTTCTGGGGTTGGTGGTGAGGATCTAAGTCTAAAGAACCGATATGAAAATGGAGATGAAGAAGACAATGGTGAAGGAAACGGGGTAGAGATCCACACCGTCTGCCGCACCATCCGCTGTCGCCTCCCCAACGTCGACCCAGACACGGGGGACCGCCATCGCTCCGAGCCCGATCGCACGCTGAAGAGTTATCGACGGATCGATCCGGGGGATTTGACCAATGCGTGTTTGGGCATGCAGCTTGTTCCGGGCGTTAGGGGTGAGTTTTCTTTTTTCTTCCTTCCTTCCTTCGTTCCCTCCCTCCTTCCCTCCTTCCTCTGTCTCCCTCCCTGTCTTTTTTCATTTTTTTTTCTCTTTTCTTGTTTCTTGAGTGATTAACTAAGTTAGTGACTGGTACTAATACTAACATATATTATCAGAATTCACCCTACGAGTCAACGACCCCATCTCCGTTCTGGAGACGGGCGAACACTGCTATATCAAGATGCTGGCGCCTGGGGAGAAGGTGGAGGGGGTGTGATTTCTATTTCTTCCTTTCTTTCTTTCTTTCTTTCTTAATTTCTCATTATCATAATTAGTATTATCATCATTATCATTCCTGTCCCGATCCAATGTTAAGGCCAAGGCTATGGCTATGGCTAAGGCTAAGATAGACAGACACAGCGGGATGTATGGCTGTGGCTGTGGCTATAAATATGGCTATTGCTGAACTTCGAGGTTATTACTGCCATTTGTATAATAAACTACTGTATATGTATAATAAATCACCGTCAATTGTATAAAAAAATCCAATCCAATATATTCAACGCTCATACTGACCAAGCCAGCGGGTATCCAACGAAACCAGATCCTCAGATCTGTAACCAAACCAAATGGGAAACAATCTATCTACAATCTCATGAATCAATCAAACAGCGAGCGCCTCAGGCGCCGGCTCCCCCTTCGCAAACCGTCCCCCCTCCCCCTCAGCCGGCTCCTCAGCAACACTCCTCACCACGCCCCTGGCCTCCAGAATGGCCGTCTCCTCCTCCGGATCCTCGGGCAGAATCAAATTCAGAATCAACCCCAACAGCGCCGTAATGGCGAAGCCATTCTCCATGATCAGCTCCACGGCATCGATCAGCCCCGTCAAGCCACGGTTATTTCCACTGTAGGTGAAAAAGTAGTCGAACCAGTCGGACACCAGCGTCGCGCCCATGCCGACCGCGAACGCAGCGGTGAGAATGAACCGGTTCCGCCGGGTAAACGGCACGGTGGAGATGATGCGGATGCCGGAGACAGCGACGGACGAGAAAAGGAAGGTGGTCATGCCGCCGAGCACGGAGTCCGGGATGGCGACGAGTGCGGCGGCGAACTTGGTGAAGATTCCCATGATGACCAGGAAGAAGCAGCAGCAGAAGCCGGCCGTGCGGTTGGCGCATTTGGTCAGCGCCACGACGCCGTTGTTCTGCGCGAAGACCGACATGGGCGTCATGGTGCAGAGGCCGGCCAGCACGGAGGTGAGTCCGTTGCCGAGGACGCCGCCTTGGATTCGCGAATCGAAGAGTGGCCCTTCGACTTCGACTTGCGAGACGTCGCAGGTTGCGGTGATGTCGCCGATGGATTCCATCATGACCACGATGTAGACGGCTAGTAGGGGGAGGATGAGTGGGGGGTAGACGGTGAGAGGGAAGGTCTTGACCCAGATGAAGGAGGCGACGGGGGCGGCGTCGATGCCGGACCGGTCGAAGTAGCCGCAGGCTGCGGCGACGATGCAGCCCACGAGCAGGCCGACGACGACGGCGCAGGAGCGCATGATCGGGGCGCCGAAGCGCTCGCAGATGATGATGGAGACGTATACCAGGAAGCCGAGGCCGATGAATTCGGCGGAGCCCCAGGGCAGGGCGTGCGGGGCGTCGGCGCTGGGGCAGAGAGCGCCGTTGCCCGGGTCGTCGGCGCAGGTGCCAGAACCGCCGGCCCAGTCCTCAAAGGCGGACTGGATGAGGCTGGCGCCGATGAGGAGCACCGTGGGGCCGGTGACCAGGGGCGGGAAGACGCGTTTCAGGATGCGGGGGCTCATGAACGACAGGCCGATTTCGAGGAGCGCGCAGAGACAGGAGGTGCCGAGGAGGGCGCCGTAGCCTTTCGGGCAGGGCAGCTTGGTGCCGTCCGCGTCCGTGGGGCAGTAGCCGGTGCTGTACATCTGGTCGAAGGACCCGGTGGCGACGGTGATGGTGGCGAAGGAGATGCCCACGACGGAGATCAGCCCCGTGCCGATGTAGTATTTGGTTTTGTAGATGTGGAAGCGCGTCATCTGGATGAGGGAGAGGAAGCCGGAGACGATGAGCGAGGTCGAGACGAGGTATTCGTAGTCTCCGGATGCGAAGTTGGCGCCGGATGTGCCGCCGATGAGGATGGGGGGGGAGATAACTGGGGGGGGTTCAGTGAGAGGTGGTGAGGAGGGGGGTGATAAATGGACTTACTGCCACCCAGCATGGCGAGGGCATGTTGCAGTCCGAGAAGCAGGGCCAGAACTACGGGAACTCGGTCTTCGAGGCCGAAGAACGGAGCCGAGCTGCGTGTCTTGGTGATGAAGGGGATGTTGGGGGTGAAGAGGTAGGCGTAGTCATAGTCGCCGATGAGGCCCTCTCTGACAAGGGTTAGCAGAGGCCAGGTAATAGAGGTCGAGGCACGTACCTGGTGGTGAAGGTTTTGATGAGGCGATGGGCCTTGTCCCCCCAAGACCGCTTCGGCCGGTAGTCGGGGCCTATCTGATCAGGGCCATCCATGACGTAGTGGGCCGGTGATGGATTCTGTCTGTAGATGTGTCTGGAAGAGTGATTTGAAGAGGCTGGCTGGCTGATCGAAGTTGGTATATCGACAGCGAAGTCAATGAACAAGCTTTGGTTGGAGTGGTGGATCTGGGGAACTCACTGCTCCAACCTGGCGGACGGGCCTATATAGCATCCATCTGGCAGACATAAGCATGAACGGTGGAGGCGATGGTCGGAGATGAGGATCGGGCGCGTCGCAGATACGAGATGTCTATCAGTGGCGACGTGCGTGAATCAATCGAATAATTGCGATGCGGTTATCTTTGGGGACACGCGAGCCGTGCAAGCGAGCTGCCGGCTGCAGGTCTCGCCCCAGCACGGGCAGCAGTGGGCCTGGGGAAGTTGGTGACTGGTTCGCCTGGAGTCTGAGGGCCGGTGGATCGGGGGCGATAAGGGAGGTCATGGCAGTTGGTAAAGTTGGGGAGTTGGCAAGTCTCTTATCAGCTCCAGTCGGGGTCCGCCGATGTCCATGCCAGATGCTGGCGATGGCCGCGTAGCTGATGGCCGATGCTTGGCGGACCCGACCATCCGGCGAGGGCCTTTCGGCTGGCATGGAAGTGTAGACAGACGAGGGAGTTGAGCGTGTTATACGGAGACTTGAGGATGCAGAAGATGGTGTTGATGATGGTGAAGACCTGCTGGAATCTGTGGAATCCGGCGGGGGAGACCGCCGGGGAACACCAGCCCCGATCAGGTAATCTCTTAGTCACGGAAACCGAGGATTGGAGCAGTTGCAACTGACCCCAAACCTAATCGCGACGTTGACGGATTGCCGTGACTAAAACAATCATCACTCTGGCCGTCTGGTTGGCTACTTTGGCATCAAACAACAACATCCCGTCAAACATCTATCGATTTGATCAATCAAGACAAACGGCCTCCTGTCGTAGTCCTGATCCACTTCGTGGTGGCGAGCGCAAGGGACAGGCGGCATACTACAGTAGGGATAACCACAGGTATCCTTCGTGGGGGAGACAGTAGTTATGAGATTTCAAGGAACATACGTACTAGTACTATACTAGTAGTATAGCGAAGTAGATGAAGTTTTCATGTCTTCTACCTTGAGTTGTCAAAATCCAAACCAATTCAGTCCAGTCCCCCTGGGTATAGTACTATCATCATCAGATACTAGCTTCAGTTTGCTTGCTGCATGTGTCGAAAATATATATTTCGAAACGGGCGCCTTCCTCCACCGCAAAAGAATCAAATTCATTGTATGGTGCAGTGTGAATTGCATACCCGGAGGCATCCACCAATTCATACAGAGTAGAGAAAACAATAATCTAAACCCGCCTATATATACTTCCGGAATATAGTACCTGTGTCATGACACAAATCTACGTAGTAATTGTAGTCATGTAAATGAATGAATAACAAAGCAACGCCAAGCCCCCCAATGACAACCCCCCATTTCTAAGTCCGGCTGGTCTGGCTGATAGAAGGCTCGGAACCTCTCCCCGAGTGTTCCATGCCTGCCCCCTATCTAAGTCTAGCCAATGGCTAAACTAAACTAAACCAGGTCATCGGCAGCCATTCCGACAATCGGACACTAACCGATTGTATACGTCGAATGGAGTATCTATACTGAAGAGAACTGAAACCGAGCCCGCATCAAGTCCCCGCCCAATGAAAACACCAGTGGTACTACTACCTGCGATCTATGGCTGATGCACCGACCCGTTATCGATCAGTGGAAATGTCCAACTCCAGCTCCAGCTCCAGCTCCAGTCGGACATCGTGGGGATGGACGACGGGTGGTGGAGCCGAACCGGCATCCACCGCCCTGACTCCTCGGGTCGGCGAGAATCGGAGCCTCGAGGCTGTCTATCTACAATGATGTGCCGCACTCTATATGTTCGGGGGAATTCGGAACTGCATTCATTAAGGTGTGTTGGGTACTTGGGTTGGATAACGGAGGTCTCCGTCGTCGGTGTGGTGCGCTATGGGGTAGTGGTATACTTAAAGTGAACGACGTGCTGCCGTTTCGATGGTTGAAGTCATTTAGTAGCTGTCCATTAAAAATGCTTAAACTTATGGTTGAAACTGGAGGTGGGTTGAGTAGTCTTGGCTGTTGTTAGCATCTTTAATGTATCGTCACTGTGTCCGGGGGGTCGTCATTGTGAGCTAGCATCTCTATATAAAGCCAGCTCATGGGACAGCAGCTTACTCGGCATGGAAATGACGATAACACCTGATACTATGTCCGAGTTCATGCTTTCGGGAACATGTGATGCCCAACAACACATATCAAGCTGAAACTTAAGTCATCGATTCGGATGTATATCATTGAGAGCCCAGAGGACCATGGTTCGTGCGTCTGACCAGATATATATCGGCATCGAGAAGCATAGCTAGACCCTGAGTGGATGCCCACCACGGTTGGGACCGATACCACGATGGTCTGATCATGGTACGATGCATCATAGATGTTTGAAATTAAGATGGGGATGTTGGGTCAGACTGCAGACCGTCCGGTTGAGTTTTGAGTTGGATCATCGACTGTCGACCATCTACATGGCCGTGCATGGACTTCTGGAATCCCAACGGCCGTGTCGCGTCTCCAACAGCGCAGTGGCACGATCCGGGTCCACGCTGCCATGATCTGGAGTCTGGACTGGGTCCATATCCCAATAATGCTTCTGGGGCCATCTGATAACGCGGGGGTCAGTGAAATAACGCCGTCTTCATTGGCAGACAGACACCAAGGAGACTGGCGGTGAGCATCGAGCTTTCCCGGAATCCCAACAGTCGGACGTCTGCCTGAGGCACAACACGTGTCACATGCAGTCACGTGGTGCGGAAATGTTGGGACCTGCCTGACTGCCTGGGCCATCAGGCGACGATCATCCGGGAGGAAGGCGCTGTCAGCAGCGAACAGAGCACCCGGAATGGCGGAAGCCGAGGCGAGGCGCGGCGCGTGCGGCTCCTTCGACGCGTTTCACGTTCGGCGCAGCTTCTAAAGCTGATTCAGTGGCGACTGGTCCTGTCCACTCATAGGGCTGCCTGCTGGTTGGAGTGGGTAATTGCCCGCTTCCTGTCGGAGAAGACATGGATGGCAGGCTAGAATGCGTTAGTGGGGGACCACGGAGTCAAAGGGGGTGTTTGACGACTTGAAGGTTGATGAATGGCAGATACTATCTAGATAGAGTGTATACAGCTACGGAGTATGGAGTGTCTATCTAGTACTCCGTATCTACAGACTACAATTCCAAGACCGAGCGGAGAAAGCAGCCACCGAAAAGGCTAAGTGCGCGACATTCGCCACGACAGCCACCCGGGCCCAGCCTCAGCCACCCAGAGCTGCCAGGGGCGAAAACGTTGGGGATTCAACAGATGGGGACGGGCCCCTGATTGGCCGGCCGCACCCAGCCTTACCACAACAGGCTTTTCGCACGGGCGAATCAGCGGCGGCCCAACAAGAGAAGGCATACTCCTTCTGATCCGGATGCTTCATACATTCCGGCGAGAAGCCTGGGATATCCCCGTGTCTCCCCTGTTGAGTGAACACCGGCTGCCCGCGACCTCGGGATCTCATGATTGCCTGTGCTGCCTGTGCTGCCTCTGCGGCCTCTGCGGCCTCTGCGGCCGCCCAATAGTCGGCAGATCCCAGTCAGCAGTCGCGGTCTGTCAGCCCATCCTTTTTGATATTATTCATCACCGCATCATTATTCCCGCCTTGCTTTTCCCCAACCATCATCCGCCCGTGTGGACCCTGGGTCGAGAGTCAACTGCCTCCGAATTTTCTGCCCTTCAACTGGCCCAGATCAGCCCCGATTGCCTTCCCCACCGTTTTTCTCCGTTGCCTTTTATTCCTCGGCCCTCGCCTTCGCCTTCGTACTTTAACCTCCCTCCCTCCCTCTCTCCCCGTCCACCGTCCCTTCCCCCCCCCAATCCATCTCACAGGGGTAGACGACACGAAGACGCCCTCCCCAATCATCATGTCGGCCAAGCCAGCAGACGCCCGGCCTCGCGCCGCCGCCGCCGACCCCAAGAAGGTCCACGTCGCCGACACCGCCATCACCGGAAAGAACTGGTACAAGCATGTCAACTGGCTCAACGTCTTCCTCATTCTCGGCATCCCCATGTACGGCTGCATCCAGGCCTTCTGGGTGCCCCTGCAGCTGAAGACCGCCATCTGGGCCGTCGTCTACTACTTCTTCACCGGCCTCGGTATCACTGCGGGTGAGTTGTCCGACGAGTAGCATGGGCAGCAGCGTGGGCAGGATACTAACGGAGCTATCGTATAGGATACCATCGTCTCTGGGCTCACTGCTCCTACTCCGCTCGTCTGCCTCTCCGCATCTGGCTCGCCGCCGTCGGTGGCGGTGCCGTCGAAGGCTCCATCCGCTGGTGGGCTCGTGACCACCGTGCTCACCACCGTTATACCGACACCGACAAGGACCCCTACTCCGTCCGCAAGGGTCTGCTCTACTCGCACCTGGGATGGATGGTCATGAAGCAGAACCCCAAGCGGATTGGCCGCACCGACATCTCCGACCTGAACGAGGACCCCGTCGTCGTCTGGCAGCACCGCAACTACCTGAAGGTTGTTTTCGGCATGGGTCTGGCTATGCCCATGCTCGTGGCTGGTCTCGGCTGGGGTGACTGGTGGGGCGGTTTCGTCTACGCTGGTATCCTGCGTATCTTCTTCGTCCAGCAGGCCACTTTCTGCGTCAACTCCCTGGCCCACTGGCTTGGTGACCAGCCCTTCGACGACCGCAACTCTCCCCGTGACCACGTCATCACTGCCATCGTCACCCTGGGTGAGGGATACCACAACTTCCACCACGAGTTCCCCTCCGACTACCGCAACGCCATCGAGTGGCACCAGTACGACCCCACCAAGTGGAGCATCTGGGCCTGGAAGACCCTCGGCCTCGCCTACGACCTGAAGAAGTTCCGTGCCAACGAGATCGAGAAGGGCCGTCTCCAGCAGCTCCAGAAGAAGCTCGACCAGAAGCGCTCCCGCCTCGACTGGGGTACTCCTCTGGACCAGCTGCCCGTCATGGACTGGGAGGACTACGTCGAGCAGGCCAAGAACGGCCGCGGCCTGGTGGCCATCGCCGGTGTGGTGCACGACGTGACCGACTTCATCAAGGACCACCCCGGTGGCAAGGCCATGATCAGCTCCGCGCTGGGCAAGGACGCCACGGCCATGTTCAACGGCGGTGTGTACTACCACTCGAACGCGGCGCACAACCTGCTGTCGACCATGCGCGTGGGTGTCATCCGCGGTGGCTGCGAGGTTGAGATCTGGAAGCGGGCGCAGAAGGAGGGGGCCGAGTACGTGCGGGACGGCACCGGCCAGCGGGTGATCCGGGCGGGCGAGCAGGTCACCAAGATCCCCGAGCCCATCCCCACGGCGGATGCCGCGTGAGGTGTTGGCCCCGGACCCCGCCATGCCCCCCCTTCCTTTGCATTCTCTTGTATTATTTGCGACTGTCGCCCTTTTCCCATGCTCGTGCGATGAGCCACCATCATATCTAATTTAGCACTCGGGGCGTTTGAACATGTTTGTTAGTGTTTGGAGTTCGGGAGTTGGCCTATTTCTAGTTGACGGAGCGTGACTGAGTCGACGCCGGGTTTACGCATTCCCTGAAAAAAAAGCGATGAGATGTGACGAGACGAGAACATTGATTGTTGAATCAGATAGAATACATAACAAGATATCCAATCTTTGTCATGATGGGCTTTTGCTTCATGTAGAACATGTAGAACATGTAGAACATGTAGAACATATAGCCAAAGTAAGATTTGTGCGTAGAACCAAAAAAGTGGTATATTCGGTACTGTCATGATGGGGAGGATCAAGAATCCGGATGGGAGAGGAGTGAGCAGCAGCAGCAGCAACAGCAGGTGGAGACGAAGAGCTCGGTCCCGGCGGTGTCCGCCCCAGGCAGCCGGAGCTACCGCCTCGGGCAGCTCACCCGCAGCTGCATCGCATCACCACCAAAGCCAACAAGAGCCACGTATCTCAACCCCCCCCCGCCTTGATCTCTCCTCCCATTGCCTCGAAACACCCTCCTGCCCTCCTGCCCCTCCATCCCCGCCACCATTACCTCCCCTCGCCGTCCCCCTTTTATCTACCCGCCCTCCTCGTCCTCCTCCTGGGCGTTCTCCTCGTCACCGTGGCTCCTCCGCTTCGCCTCTCCTCCCCCGCCTTTAGACTGTCCTCCGTCCTGAGCCATATCCGTGGCTCCAGACTGCCTGCCACCTCCCATCCGGCATTGACCAACCTCCGCCAGTCCCTCACCACCGCCAGCATGGCCCCCGAGAACCTCCGTCGCCCTCCCCAGGCCCCTCCCCTCTTCACCGCTACCGCCCAGTCCATCGTCGAGGATGCGAAGCGCCTCATCGAGACCTCCCGCAACGTGCAGGACCACGTCGTCGCCACCGTCACCCCCGAGTCGGCCACCTTCGACGCCGTCCTGAAACCCCTCGCCCACGATGAGAACAACATGGGCCTGGAATCCCACATCCTCAGCTTTTACCAGGCCGTCTCGACCCAGCAGGAGCTGCGCGACGCCTCGTCCAAGGCCGAGGAGCTGATGGATGAGTTCTTCATCGAAGCCGCCATGCGTGAGGACGTCTACAAGCTTGTCGAGGCCGCCCTGAACAAGAAGGAATCGCTCGACCCGGAGTCCAGCCGTCTGCTGGAGAAGGAACACAAGAGCTTCATTCGGAATGGTCTGGGTCTGCCCGCCGGCCCCAAGCGGGACCGCTTCAAGGAGATCAAGAAGCGTCTCAGTCAGATCAGCATCGAGTTCCAGAAGAACCTGAACGAGGAGAACGAGGGACTCTGGTTCACGCGTGAGGAGCTGGACGGCGTCCTGGAGGATGTCCTGGCCGGCTTGAAGAAGGGCGAAGGCGAGAACGAGGGTAAGCTGTGGCTGACCTTCAAGTACCCCGACCTCTTCCCGACCATGAAGTACGCCAAGAACCCCGAGACCCGCAAGCAGGTGATGATTCAGAACGAGAACAAGTGCAACCAGAACGCCCCCCTGTTCCGCGAGGCTATCATCCTGCGTGACGAGGCTGCCCGTCTGCTCGGATACCCCAACCACGCGGCGTTCCGCATCGAGGATAAAATGGCCAAGACGCCCGAGACGGTCAACACCTTCCTGGGTGACCTGCGCTCCCGGCTGACGGCTGGCGGACAGAAGGAGGTCCAGAGCCTGCTGGAGTTCAAGAAGAACGATGTGGAGTCCCGCGGGGAGACGTTCGATGGCCACTACTACCTGTGGGACCACCGGTTCTACGACCGCCTGATGCTGGAGAAGGACTACTCCTTGGACCAGCAGCTCATCGCCGAGTACTTCCCTCTCCAGACCACCATCGAGGGCATGCTGAAGATCTTCGAGGAGCTCTTCGGCCTCGTCTTCGTGGAGATCACCGGCGAGGACCGGAATGTGCTGGCGACGTCCGGCAAGGGCAGCGACATTGTCTGGCACGAGGACGTCCAGATCTTCAGCGTCTGGAACGATGAGGGCGAGGGCAGCGGATTCGTCGGGTACCTGTACCTGGATCTGTTCCCCCGGACCGGCAAGTACGGCCACGCGGCCAACTTCAACCTGCAGCCGGTACGTCTGACCACATTGCGTTCTTGATTGATCTTCACTGACTAGCAACTGCAGGGCTTCATTGATGCCAACGGCAACCGCCGCTACCCTGCCACGGCCCTGGTGTGCAACTTCACCAAGCCGACGCCGAAGAAGCCCAGCCTGCTGAAGCACGACGAGGTGGTCACGCTCTTCCACGAGCTGGGCCACGGTATCCACGACCTGGTCGCCAAGACGATCTACTCCCGGTTCCACGGCACCAACACGGTGCGCGATTTCGTCGAAGCCCCCAGCCAGATGCTGGAGAACTGGTGCTGGACCCCGTCGCAGCTGAAATCCCTCAGCCGGCACTACTCGACCCTGTCGCCGGACTACCTCACCGCGTGGAAGGAGAGCGCCGGCACCGCGGAAGCGCCCTCGGAGCACATCCCCGACGCCGTGATCGAGAACCTGATCCGCACCAAGCACGTCAACGACGCCCTCTTCAACCTGCGCCAGCTGCACTTCGGTATCTTCGATATGACCGTGCACCAGCCCGAGAGCCACGAGAAGATCAAGGAGCTGCCCATCTCGGCCACCTACAACAGCCTGCGCAAGCAGATCACCCAGATGGAGGGCCCGGAGAGCCTGGGCCTGGGCGACGAGTGGGGCCACGGCGAGGCCACCTTCGGCCATCTGATAGGCGGGTATGATGCCGGATACTACGGCTACCTGAGGTATGTTCTCCCTCTTCACCTGAAATACCAGCCACTACTCTCGAACCCGAAATACATTACTAACACCTCACAGCTCCCAAGTCTACTCCACCGACATGTTCTACACCGTCTTCAAGGACGACCCCATGAACCCCGCGGCCGGCCGTCGTTACCGCTACCAGGTGCTCGAGAAGGGCGGCAGCCAGGATGAGATGACCACGTTGACGGAGTTCTTGGGCCGTCCGCCCAAGACCGATGCCTTCTACAAGGATATGGGACTGGCTTAGATGGGTCGGGAATGGCTTGATGTGTGATGATGAAGTTACATTAAAATAGGAGTTTATTGAATATACTTACTTCCTCTTGATTCAATGGGTTGATGATGGTATGTAGAGAAAAGGGGGGGTTGATACCCCTGCAATAGCCTGGTGACCAAGCAGCCACAAGTCACGTGACAGGTTCTATACGTCCTCCAGGTCTCCCTGCTGCTCACATATTCTTCATTATCATTTTAAATTACCCTTAGTTATCAGGGGACATATTCTCTGAATCGGTCATCGAGAATCACTCGTTTGATGAAAGTTGACCCTTTCATTTACGCGGCCGGTATCTTCTTCTGTTTGCCTGCTTTCCACTGATCTGATTATGCGGTGGAGCGAGAGTACTCGGGATGCCTATATCTTGGTCAAGTGCCCGATATTCACGTTGCAGAAGATGACCTCCACTCCATTGTCCACATCCGCAACGTTCTGTCCAGGGCCTTCCACAGACATAGCAGAATTCGGCACCGCAGGAACAACTATTGTGGCCTTTCGTTAATGTTTCCATGACAACAGAATGAAGGGCCAGGATAAGACAAACCTTACATGGTTGCAACCATACATTCGCTCCACAACTCGCCAACAGACTAGGCATCGCTGCCACCCTTTCTGTTCAGCTGTAGCTAGGAGCTGCTGCATTTCAGTATCACTTGGACAATCACCAGTATGCGCTGGTTTCTTGCATTCCGTGCAGGTCGTGTGCCCGCAATCAGGGCATGTGGCTACCGCTCCCGAGATATACGAGGGGCCGATAAATGCAGAGCACTGGGATGAGTGACAATATGTTCTATCATGAGTCTCAAACTCAACCTTCTTTCTCTCGTACTGCTGAATAACGTCGGGTTTGAGAAATATCCGAGCCATGTTGATGTCAATGGTCTGCTTGCAGCAGCGCGGAGGGAACAGAGACTCATCTGCCATGGAGGTTTCGAAGAGAGCTTTCAGGCAGGAACGGCAATATTCATGGCGGCAAGGTGCGCGAGCAACATTCCATAGCTCCGTCTCCTCTCCACAGGCTATACAGCGACGCATTAGCGTCGATGACCTGGTGTGCCGGCGTGCCGCCATATTGGACGATTCGGCTAGGCCAATATTTGAATCTTCATCTTCGATATCGCTGGCATCGTTATAGCCCTCTTCCCAACCGGAAATATACTGAATCTGAAGTTTCCACAAGGTCTCCTCGTCCAGGATTGTTCTTTCCAAGCTCGACTGGCCATGGGATGCCATTCCATTACCAGCAGTGCCCTGATCTTCTTCGCTGACCTCGGCCAGGATCTTTCCATCGGCTCGAACGGCGGCTGCCATGCTCGTGGCCATCCGTCGATCGTAGAATAACCGGTCGGTGTCTTCCAACTCTTCAGTTTGCAATCGAAATGCGAGCTCTTCGTCCGTCTGGTCCCGAGACTTCCCTTTCGACGCTCGAAAGAACTCGCTGGCATCCTCGAGTTGCAGTTGAATGATCAGATCTGCGGATGCTTGATCCATTTCCAGTTGTAATATGCCTGCCATTGTGG
Source organism: Aspergillus heteromorphus CBS 117.55 (assembly GCF_003184545.1). Lineage (NCBI taxonomy): Eukaryota > Fungi > Ascomycota > Eurotiomycetes > Eurotiales > Aspergillaceae > Aspergillus > Aspergillus heteromorphus. The sequence continues at coordinate 17,416 of NW_020290453.1, forward strand.
ATTATTGTTACAGGATTTGTCATAGCCTTGGTTTACGACAGAGGAGGTGAAAGGAAGGAAGCCTCGACTAGATGGCCGCTTTTTATCTTGAAGGACAACGGAGGTTACCCCGCCCTGAGCCATTCTATCTATTCCGGCATACATACAAGTTACGCGTTTGATGCCCTGTGCGGATATCTGGTCCCTTCCAATGGAATCGCTCCAACGGATGCCCCAACCATTTCTTTCTTTGAGGTTTGGACAATATATTTCTTTCGGATGAAAGATGACCATTTGGTCCACCAAAGATCGTGATATATCCGGAATGCCAGAGTGCGGGATGCAGTGAGATAAGTCAGCTTAACAAACAAAAGACCTTAGTCTTCTATATCCACTAAACTTCCGAAGCCACGTTTCTCATGCCTTGAACCGAATGTTGAGCTGCTCCTCGTACCTGAGTCCACCTTGCACCACTGTCCCGCGGCCAAGCTCAGATCGGTTAGGGCTTACGGCTCGAACTGGTCGCCATGACTCTCGGAGGGATTATTCATCACCATGATTGTTTCACTTTCACCATTCCAGGACATCGATCTGATTATTTTGGGCTCTAGTAGTCACCAGATATACTACACAGCCCCTCTCCACCGCTTAAACATACAAGCTCAACCAACTCCTGACACAAACGGTCGAGCATCGCGACCGTTGAACCCCAGCAATCGATCGGTATATCGGCATCCCGTACTCCGTACCTCCGACCCTACGATCGTACAAAAGATAACCCAATAATCCCAACTACATTCCCAAATATTCTCAATAATCTCACATTCACCTTCCCACCAACACCCGATCCAATCCATCCACCCACACACCCACCATGGACAAACCCATCACCACGGCCGAAGTGCCCCCTCAATTCCTACGATCCGCCTTCCTAGTCGGCCACATCCCTCAACGCGCCCTGGCCTCCGACCCGCGCATCTCCTACGCTCTCTACGTCCCGCCAGAACACTACAACCCTAATCCGCAGGCTATCCCCGACCCCAACCAGATCCCTCCCACCACCACAAAGAACAACAAACCCCCCCTCCCCCTCCTGGTCCACGTCCACGGCACATCCCGCAACCTGACCCCCATCCACACCACCCTCCCGGCCTTCGCCAACCGCACCCCCTGCGCCATCCTCTCCCCCCTCTTCCCAGCGAACCTCGCCCACCCCAACGACCTAGACTCCTACGCCCAGGTCACAGCCCCAACCCTCCGCTCCGACCTGGCCCTCCTCTCCATCCTCTCCGAGATCGCCCACGTCTGGCCGGGCATCGACACCACCAAGATCTATCTGATGGGGTTCTCGGCCGGCGGACAATTCGCGCACCGCTTCTTGTATCTCCACCCCGAGCGAATCGCGGCTGCGAGTGTCGGCGCGCCGGGACGGGCGACGATGCTGGATAGCGGGGTCGAGTGGCCTGCTGGGATCAAGGATGTAGATGAGCTGTTTGGACGGGGGGTTGACCGTGACGCTCTCAGAGATCTAGGAAGGGCTGGAGCAATCCAACTCGTCATTGGAAGTGAGGACGTGAAGGTCCACGGCGGAGATGAGTTCTGGGTGTGGGTGGGGGAGATGCTTGCGAAGAAGGGGGTGAGTGAAACTGGAAAGGGGGGGAAGGGGGTGAAGGTGCAGAAGAAGATGGATCATGGCAGGATGGAGAGTTTGTTGGCGTTGAAGAAGGGGTGGGAGGAGATGGGGATTCAGACTCGATTTGATGTTGTGGAGGGGGTCGCGCATTTTTCGCCGGGCGTGCAGGATTGTGTGCTTGCGTTTTTGGGGCCGTTGATGCGGAGGGGGGAGTAGGGCGGTTAAGGGCTGGCGGGCGTGGAGTGGAGGATATGGGGTTGGTGATGGGGAGGGGGGTTCTACTGGGGCGAGGGGTGGAGGGAGGAAGAAGATGGATAGATCGGGCTCGAGAAACATATTATAGACGTGTATCCAGTTGTCAGGCCTAATTGAGAAGCGGGGGGAGTTCTCCTTTGCCCCGGTGATCTTCGGTTGTCATTGAGGAAGTATTAGGAGCATCATCATGACAGCATTGTTGAATAATTCAACACTTGGTTTATCTCGAGCAAGGGCATCATTCAGAGAGGCCATATCATCTTGTCCTTGACGGTACTACATAAAGAAAATCAAATCATACACAAACCATCCACATATCAGTTGATCGTCTATGGCCTTAATCTGAGACCTTTCCTTCTGTGTCAGAATCCCCATACTTGGGCCTCTCCAGCACATCGCTAGGGCTGTCCTGTCCTGTCCAAGTCACAGTGCCTAGACACATCCAACCCAAAAAGAAGAACCGGAAAAACCTCAGATCATCCAGAAAGCAAATAGTCGAAAATACTCCTTTCGTCTTCCCGAAGCAAGACACGGGCAACACCCGATTCCTGTCCCCCTGAATCTGGATGGGCAGCATCATCACTTACTTGCTCGCTAGGCAAGACAAGAGCAACGCCCGATCCCTCCCCCCCTAAATAGGCAGCATTCCTTCTCACTGCCCTTCTCCAAGAGGAGACACGAGCAACACGCGATTCCTGTCTCTCGGGATGAGCAGCAAAATACCTCTCATCATGCTCCCGAAACGCAGGCATCACAGCCCGCGTATACCACGCATGAAGACCAACCAGGTCCGTCGCCCTCCAATGTCCCACGATCTCATCCGGGGTGACCTCCCACAGACAGAGATACTCCCCCACGAACTCATAATTGCTGGCCGGTCGGCCAAGGGAACGGCTTTCAAGTTCATCCCCGAGGGAAAGCGTGGGCAACTGAACAGCTCTCCGAACATTCGGATTAATGACGGTAACGGTCTTCTGGGACCAGTCACGCACACGACAGCGCACTTCGAATGGCCGGCTGGTGCAATGGATGAATGGGTTCCCGTCCCAGGTAAACATGTTCTTGTGCGCGGGTTCTGCTGCCCCTGTGCTCCCTCGGGTTTGAGCAAGGATATGCTCGGACAATAGCTCCGACCGCATGTGTTCGGTCTCCACGTTCTGGCATGGTGCACCGGAGAGGATCGTGCTAGTGGGGTGTTGGATTTTCTCGTATTCACACGCCCGCGTGATGAAGAGGGGTCTATTGAGGCGCTGGTTTGGTTGGGTCCATGGGTCGTGGTTTTTGGAGTTGGAGTTGGAGTTGCAGTTGGAGGCTGAGTCCCCGTACCGGACTCGCGCGAGATAGGCGTCTCCTAGCTCGATGGGCATCTTGGCTCGAAGGAACAGTAGGGGTGAGAGGGTTTCTTGAGTCTGAGGCTGAGTCTGGGAGAAATGAATGTGTTTTGGAAAAAGATGGGCTGGTGTTGAAAGAGAAGATGCAGGTATCCACTGAAAATGGATACCTTCGTAGCGAGAAGGTTGTCGAGGCAGCTTTTGAAAGAGTGTATGCCTCTGTCTTCTGAAAGGAGGGTGGTTTATGCGTGCAGGAGAGAAGGTGCTGAAGGTAAGAAGAAGCTTCAGAAAGCAAAGGGTCCGAAGACGCTGCATTTATACTACCATTATGACGTAAGGTGTATACTGTCCGCTTTGTACAGATACTGAGGATTCTTACCATATGAAGAAGTCACATTTAACCCCTACGGGTCATTCAGGGCCTTTCATCTCCTGCACGTCATCTATATCAGCAGAGCCCGTGTATTCCAATTCTCAGTATATCCCACTTCCGCCTACAGATTCATGGACGACGCATAGACTCCACCATAACGATCTCCATGGACGAGAATCTCCTCCATAAGGGATACGGGGGTGCAGCCGGGAATGGGGATGATTAGGGGTGTGCTAGGAAGACTGTTCTGGGCACACACCTAGGCAACAACTGTCTGGGGCTGAGTGACGCTCTTCTCCGTGGCGATCTGCTCGAGCTGCTCGACGAGCTCCAGGTTGAGGTGGAAGACATCCGGTTGGAAGCAAGGGTAGCTACGACGAGAGTCATCAGCCGGGATATCATCAAGAGAGCGCAGCTGGCCGGTTAGCTAGCCCCGAGACGGGGGCGAATACGCGACGAGAGAAATACCCGGTTCCGTGCAAGCCGCAGCGACGCCTTTATCCAAGGGATCGGTGGAGAACAGGGACTGTTGATCGATTGGAGGTAGCCATGTTTAAACGGTGATGGGCAGTCGCCCACCTCCACCATCACGCCTCTCATCACTATTTCATTCCAGAGCCAGCCCGCTTGTCTACATCACCTCCATCCTATACAAACCAAGTACATACGACCATAGGGTGTGGAGAACAGGGCTTCCCGTCCGCTCAGCCGTACTTAAGCCACACGCCGGGAGGTTAGTAGTTGGGTGGGTGACCACCAGCGAATCCCTCCTGTTAGTATGTCTCCTTCCATCTTTTTTTCATTGATCTTTATATTTTTTTTGCCGTTCAGCAGCTTCAGCCAGTTGTCCAGGCAGGCTCTCGGTTGGCTTCCCGCGCTAAGCCCGCCGCGGCAGGTCCTTCCCCTGCGCCCAAAAGGAAGGCGATTCCGCGGGGGTTCCCGATCGAGACTCCCGCTCTGCTCCTCCTCCGCCGCTTCCTTCCTCCGCATCTCCTATCCATCTATGGATCAATCATCTGGAGCTGGGGGTGCAGAGGCGGAGATCACCAAGCTAGACAGCCTACAGAACGGAACTAGTCCAGCAGTCAGCCCGTGCCTCTCGCAAGAGTCGATCGCTTACATGAATGATCTGCTGCAATGGTCCAACCTGCTAAGCTTCGATCCCCAGATACCTGGTGACAACAACGCCAAGGACGGAGCGCTGGACGCAAGTGATGAACCATCCGCCACCCACATGGCTTCCACCGATCGAAACTGGTGTCCCTCCGATGATAACACCCCAGGACACCCCGATGGCCCTCAATTTATCCCCGTCGGATATGCTGACAGACGCCCAATATCTACTACGGCATTGTCAAGACCATGTGATCTCCCGGATGATGGCGATACCCCTGGATCCGAAATCGCCATGGAAGATATTCAATGTGCCTTCCGCGGTTGTCACATCCCCCGAAGTGTCTTTGAGATATTTCACTCCCACCTTGCTGAGCTCCGCAATCCGTCGCGGGGAGAGCGTCAAGCCACTGGCAGCAGGGATAGGCGGTTGACTCGCGTCGCGAATTTCAGCCATCAGCTCCGTCAACTCTTCCACATTCAATGGGTCATAGAACGGCGGAACGACCATCACGGCGGCGGCACCCACTTGTGCTGCATGACGAGCCAGATCCACGGCCTCGTCGCTCGAAGGACTCCCAGTCCCTGACACGACGGGGACACGGCCTGCGGCGCATTCCACGCAGAGCTCCGTGAGTGTGTTGCGCTCTTCGCGCGTCAGGGTCGTGAATTCTCCAGTGCTTCCTTCGGGGACGAGGCCTTGCACGCCCGCAGCGATCAATCAGTCGACGTGGGCTTTGAGTCTCGGTGCGTCGATCTGAGTCTTATCGTCTGTGAAGGGGGTGATCAGGGCGACCATGATGCCGTGGAGGGCTGGTAGTTTGTCGGAGACAGTCATCCTGTGGGATGTGAGGATGGGTTCAGGCTTTCAGCCAGAGAATGATTCTTAACAGCGTGGTGAAGGATGAGTTTGAGATTCCAAGGTTCTTCTACCAGCGTCACCGACTTCTGCCTTCCATTTGCACAGACCAGATGTTGCGTGCTCTACACAACCTCATCATCACCATCGTGTTGTTTGGCATCACAACCCTACTTGCCCAAGTCGAAGAGGCACATCCCTCGGAACGCCCTTCCCTATCCGTCCATTCGGAAGGCCGTTCCGCCCGGCTGCGGGAGGCCCTTTAGCGCATCCACCGGCGCCCTACTAGCACGACTAGCCCTGTTTCCAACAGAAAGACGATCAGAGGTGAGGGGTAAATGCCACTATCTGATGCGTCCTATCGTCTTATCGCATCCTCAAGATCCCTCGGACACTGACAAATGCCAATTGCAAACCCTCCAGAATAGGAAGTTCTAGCCAAGGACCCTATAACAAGACCTCTACGCCTTCACGCCGCTATTCTTCGCAACTGTCCACTGGATTTTTCAAATAACGGGAAACTAAGCACCATGGCAGACGCTCTCTTCATCGACATCACCACCCCCAATGGCCGGCGGTATCAGCAGCCGACCGGTCTTTTCATCAACAACAAGTTCCGTCCGTCGTCAGGCGGACAGACAATCACTTCGCTTGATCCTGCGTGAGTCGCCAGTCCCTCGCTTGCGCCCCTCGTCGTCGTTAACATGTGCAGCACCGACGAGCCCATCGCCACCGTCCACGCCGCTACAGCCGAAGACGTCGACGCTGCCGTGCAAGCCGCAAAGGCGGCCCTCTCACACCCGTCATGGAAACTGCTTCCCGGTACAGAACGAGGCCAGATGATGGGCCGGCTAGCCGATCTGATGGAGCAGAACAGGGAGCTATTCGCGTCAATCGACGCGTGGGATAACGGTTCGTCTACCCGCCCACCGTATACACAAAGGCAACGGACACGACTGATGTCCAACAGGAAAGCCTTACCACGTGGCCTACGAGGAAGACCTCACGGAAGCCATCACCACCATCCGCTACTACAGCGGCTGGGCAGACAAGTCCTTCGGACAGACCATCAGCACTACGCCCCAGAAATTCGCGTATACACTCCGCCAGCCCATCGGAGTCGTCGGACAGATCATCCCCTGGAATTACCCGCTTTCCATGGCGACGTGGAAGCTTGGGCCTGCGCTTGCCTGCGGAAACACAGTCGTTATCAAGGCTGCGGAGCAAACGCCACTAAGTATCCTTGTTCTCGCGACGCTGATCAAGGAAGCCGGGTTCCCGGCGGGAGTAGTGAATATCATCAATGGGTATGGAAGGGAAGCTGGCGCTGCGTTGGTGCAGCACCCGCTGGTCGATAAGGTTGCGTTCACCGGATCCACCGCCACCGCCAGGGAGATCATGAAAATGGCGGCTGGGACGTTGAAGAATATCACCCTCGAGACGGGCGGTAAATCACCCCTGATCATTTTCCCGGACGCGGACCTGGAGCAAGCGGTCAAATGGTCTCATTTCGGAATCATGTCGAACCAGGGGCAAATCTGCACCGCGACGTCCCGGATCTTCGTGCACCGGAGCATCCTCGACTCTTTCCTCGCCAAATTCAAAGAAACCATCGAAACGACCTCCAAGATCGGCGACCAATGGGACTCAACCACCTTCCAGGGCCCACAGGTCACCCGGACCCAATACGAGCGAGTCCTCGAATACATCGACATCGCGAAGAAAGAGGGTGCGACAGTCCTCACCGGCGGAAAGTCCCACACGCCCACCGACCCCAAAAACGCAAAGGGGTACTTCATCGAGCCCACCGTCTTCACAAACGTCACGGACAACATGCGCATTTGCCAGGAAGAAGTCTTCGGGCCCGTGGTCGTCATCCTCCCCTTCGACTCGGAAGACGAGTCCGTCCGTCGCGCGAATGATTCCACCTATGGCCTTGGCGCGGCGGTCTTCACGAAGGATCTGGAGCGCGCGCATCGCGTCGCCGCGGATATTGAGGCCGGCATGGTCTGGATCAATAGTAGTCAAGACTGTGATCCACGGATTCCTTTTGGGGGCGTGAAGCAGAGTGGTATTGGGAGGGAGCTGGGGGAGGCGGGGCTGGAGGCGTATTCGTCGCTGAAGGCGGTGCATGTTAATTTGGGGAGTAGGCTTTAGGCTTTATCATTTACTATCTGGACTGTTGCTTGGTATATTGTCTGTGGGTGGGTATTTGGGGACATCTTTACGTTGTATATCTGAGTTGTCTGGGGGGGAAATATTGAAGACGAAGTAAGATATCCCTCTCCTATGCGAGGCGTGATATTTGGATTCACGCCTGATATGTATTCGGTTTCTGTTTCCAAGCGAGGTAGCTGGTTTTGACATCCAGTAGTCCTGGTGATGGTTTGATTCGATGGCTGCTCCTCATGGAATGGTATAATTGCACCTGGTCTCTAGATGCAAGATGCATGGTTCGGTCTCATGCAGGTGATGGTCCTTTGGCGCGGCGGATACCCCGCACTCTCGATCAAACACAGTCACTCTCCATGCTGTCCACAATTCCTCCCTCATCAAACACACCCACACCCCTTCATCCACCGGTTCGGTCATAATCGTGACAGGATGGTCACAGCACCCCCCATCATCGACTTTGAGCGTACGTCTCTGACTCTCACTTGGAACCCCGATCCATCCATACTGGTCGGTCTAATAACGGCAACAGCCTTCTACTCCACCGATCCCAACAACAAGGACCTGTTAATCCAGCAGATCCGCCACGCCTGCGAGAGACATGGCTTCTTCCAGCTCATCAACCACCAGATACCATCCGATCTCCTCCAAGCCATTCTTCACCAATCTCGCGAAGTGTTCGGCTTACCCCTAGAGGCCAAGGAGAAGTACAGCATAGGTCAGTCCAACCACACACAACTTCCAAAGAATCACCTGCCAGAAGTCAGCTAACTACCAAATAGATATCGAACCACGTAAACTCGGCTACGAGCGTCTCCGCGCCCAAAACTTCGAGAAGCGCGGCCTCGGCGACCTCAAAGAAGGATTCTACTTCTGTCGGGACCTACCTCCCGACCACCCCTCCATCGGGAGGTTCTTGCACGGCGTGAACAAATATCCCACGGAGCTTCACGATCTTGCAGCTTTCAGAAGGGTGGTGGGTGAGTATCAGGCCGCGATGGGAGAACTAGCCCGGAATATCATGCGAGTCATAGCGCAGAGCTTGGATTTGGAGGAGCATTGGTTCGACGACTTCTGTGCCGACTCGGCGAATATTCTGCGTCTGTTGCGGTATCCGCCCCAGGAAGTGGATGAGACGGGGGTTGAGCGAGGTATGGCCCTGGTTCTGTCCACTGTCCACTGTCCACTGTCCACTGTCCCTCCCACTATCCTCTCATCATATAAACTGACAGAAATACCCAGGCATCGGCGCCCACACCGACTTCGGCGGCATCACCATTCTCCTACAAGACGACACAGGCGGGCTGCAGGTCTGGGACCGCGAGTCTTCGCAGTGGGCGTCTGTCGTGCCCTTCCCGGGCGCGTTGGTCGTGAATCTCGGGAATCTGTTGATGCGGTGGACTAATGATCGATATCTGTCGAATTTGCATCGGGTGATCAATACTAGTGGGCGGGAACGATATAGTGTGCCGTTCTTTTGTACGGGGAATCTGGATTATACCGTGGAGTGTATCCCGGGGTGCAGGGCTGAGACGGAGGAGGCGAAATATCCGCCCATTACGGTGCAGGAGTGGATGGAGAAGCGGTATGCGGATACGTATGGGCAGGAGGGCGAGGGGGAGTTGTCGAGGGATGTGGGTCGTGCGGTGGATGGGTGAGGATTCGTGTAGTTGGGAGTGGGGGTTTCAGGTGATCGGACCCAGAAGCTGGTGGTTCATGCGAAGGATCAAGTGAAGAAATCTATAAGGAACTTGTGGCGGTACTATAAAACGAGAGCGGCCATTGTGACAGGACGAAGACAACATGAGATCACTGCGACTGATAGCCAGAAAGCCTCGATGAATACAACCTTCACATCAAAACAAACCCAGCCACAGTCCCAACTCCTCCACGCGCCTATCCAGCTATATACCTCTCCCTTCACCAAAAAGCGCAAGTTGATCCTGAAGAAATATCCGCGTATCCAAAGTCTCACCACCACGACTCGACATATACTTCGACAATCCAGCCGACTGGCAGCGACTGGCGGCCTGAATATACAGGCAGACCAGACATTTCACATGATCAGGCGGTAGACCCGGCATTCTGCCGGTGGTAGTCCGAATCCGGCAGGCGGGGAGTCGTGGCCATCCTCGTACCTCGGGCCATCCGACTGTGTTCGTTCTGTGTTGTCCTGTGATAGCCGATAATTCGTTATCAGATCGCGATCCAGTTGGCGCAGGGGCAGCCGGACCAGCCCCGAGGAACAGCTTGTGCAATGCTGCAGGTACGGATGACCCGGTCATTGGCACCCTTCCCATACATTCCCCCGGATTTGGGTCGGTCAGCCAACACCAGGCGCAGGGCCCCAGGCTGCCATCCCACGAGCCTCGGCTGTTACCGGATAGGGCAGGTCCGGCGCCTATCTCCTCGGCGGCGTCTCGACCGAATAATCGTCCCCGGAGGACCGCCGCTTATAACTCCGCCTCCCCCCGTCCTCGTGGCCTCACCCCCCGTTTCCCCCTCGTTTCCCCATCAATTGAACTCTCCACTCTGATTACACCCCGGAATCATCATGCCGTCCCCCCCTCCCGACTGGGTCAAGGCTTTGACCCCCGCAAACCCCCAGGGCTCGCAATTGCTCGACCAGGAGCGCGCCCAGTCCAACGTCGCGGTTGACCGGCTTGCCGAGTTACTTCACACAAAGGAAGCCCTCGACCGCCAGCAGCACCTCCTCTCCATCCTCCAGGCCGAGAAGATCTTCGATAAATCACAAAACCACACACAGGGCCGGACGGAGCGCATCCAGAGTTCCCTGGCCAAGGGGAAGCGGCTGCAGCAGTTGTCGGTTCAGCACAAGTGGTCGCAGGAGGAGTACCATGCCGCGAACGAACTGCTGGGAGAGCCTACTCCCTATGGTCTGCATGCCTCGATGTTTTTGGTACGTTTCAATCTTGCCACCGTTTCAGACTTGAAAACTAATGCATGTTTCCATAGGTCACCTTGCGGGAACAAGGAACCCCCGAACAGCATAAACTCTTCCTCGAGCCGGCGCAAAATTATCAGATACTGGGGTGCTATGCGCAGACGGAACTGGGGCACGGGTCGAACGTGCGCGGACTGGAGACCACTGCCACCTGGAACCCGGATGATAAGACCTTCACCATCCACTCTCCCACCCTAACCGCCTCCAAGTGGTGGATCGGTTCGTTGGGGCGCACTGCCAACCATGCGGTCGTGATGGCGCAGCTTTACATCAAGGGCAAGAACTACGGTCCCCATCCGTTCCTCGTTCAGATCCGCGATATGAGCTCTCACGAGCCGCTGGAGAATGTCTACGTTGGGGATATTGGGCCCAAGTTTGGCTACAAGTGAGTGTTGCATTCGTTCTTTATCAGAATCTCCGCTGACTTGCCCAGCACCATGGACAACGGTTTCCTTCTCTTCAACCAAGTCAAGATTCCCCACATCAACATGCTGGCTCGTTTCTCGCGCATCGACAAAGATACCAACGAGTACATGCGCCCGGCCTCGCCTTCCCTCGTTTACGGTACCTTGACGTGGGTGCGGTCTAACATTGTCCTTTCAGCGGGTGGTGTCTTGGCTCGTGGTGTGACTATTGCCACCCGCTATTGCGCTGTGCGGAAGCAGTTCCAGGACCGTGATGCTACTGGAAATGTGGGCGAGAACCAGGTCCTGAACTACAAGATGGTTCAGGTCCGCCTGCTGCCGCTGCTTGCGTCGATGTATGCTTTGCACTTCACCGGCCGGGGCATGATGCGGCTTTACCAGGAGAACCAGGACCGCATGAAGGCTGCCGCGCAGGCGGCACAGGAGAAGCGGGGCGCTGGGCCCGAGGAGCTCAGGGCTGGTGCTGACTTGCTGGCGGATCTTCACGCCACCTCCTGCGGCCTGAAGGCGCTGGCGAGTACGACTGCTGGTGAAGGTCTCGAGATCTGTCGCCGTGCCTGCGGTGGTCACGGATACAGCAGCTACAGCGGTATTGGACCGTGGTACTCCGACTACCTCCCCACTCTCACCTGGGAAGGTGACAACTACATGTTGACGCAGCAGGTCGCTAGATATGTAAGTGTACACTAGGCCATTTTTCATATCCCGACTGACAGGTCTAGCTCCTCAAATCCGCTCGTGCCGTTCTTTCTGGCAAGGGCGCGAACAACGACACCTCTCGCATCCTCCAGGCTTACCTGTCCCGCCGTGACATCGGTGCCTCATTCGACATCCTCGGAAACGACAGTGACATTGTTGACGCTTTTGCTTGGCGGACAGCTCACCTCACGTTTGAGGCGCTCAAGCACCGCGACGTGGAGAAGCGCTCCTGGAACAGCCTTCTGGTCGACTTCTGGCGCTTGTCCACCGCCCACTCGCAGTACCTGGTCGTGAAGAACTTCTACGAAGCGGTCACATCGCCGCAACTGAAGTCTGCCTTGGACCCCGAGACCACTACCATCATGCAGAGCCTCTTCCGGCTGTATGCCCTGCACACACTGGAGCGTGAGGCCTCGGAGTTCTTCTCATCCAGCGCCGTGACCGTCCGCCAGATCGGCCTGACCCAGAACACCGCCGTCATGAAGCTCCTCGATGAAATCCGGCCCCATGCCGTGCGCCTGGTTGACTCCTGGAAGATTCCTGACTGGCAGCTGGACAGCAGCCTGGGCAAGTATGACGGCGAAGTGTACCCGGATCTGTTCCGCCGGGCCAGCCAGGAGAACCCGGTCAATGACTTGGTGTTCGACCCGTACCCGTGGAACGCGGCTGTCCTCAAGAACAGCCCCCTGAAGAGCAAGCTCTAATGTGTCATGGTCTCAGCGTTTTCTTTTAGCATCTACTTAGATCTTGGGCTTCTTCATCTCTGGCTATGTTGGAATATATATGTAGACTATCTATAGACGAGAATGGACTCGTAAAGCTTCCATAGCATGTTGGTACTCAAGAAAGGCTATACGCTACCGGCAGAATTGCCACTGTCGCCAATTGATGGGTGTTCAAGTGTAAGTGGTAAGTGTGTGAGTCCATCCTACGGTCAGGTGACTCTGGCGCGTACTCTTCCTTCACCTTCGCCCCCATCATCCAAACCGATTCTCCCACGACGTCACCGAATCGGCGCCATTCGGTCGACTCCCGCGAAGAAAACTGTTATCGACTCCATCCACATCCGCAACCGGTCGCACAACTTCGACCTCGCCGTTGAAATGACGCGAATACCATGTCTCAGTATGCGCCTCTTCCGGCGAGGTGGATGGCGGCACAAAAAGGTGCGGAAATCGCTCCTGCATCATCGCCACGGCCAGTCTCGAGCTACGGTCCACACTGTCGGAATATTGCACCTCAAAGAAAGCGGACGGTAAGGCTTTCCGAAGCTGGTTCTTGACAGGCTCCGGATACTGACCAACAGCGAAGAGAAGCAGGTTGAATTGCATGAGCGACACCTTGCCGTGGTACGAGCCACCGTATCGAGCCCGATTATACAGACCCGTCAACGCGACGATCGCGCCCATACATCCCGCGCCGTAGTCGGCGATTGGAAGTGGAGATACGATCGGTTCTGAACGGCCGAGGAATTCCCCGTATGATCTCGCAAAGCCGGTCAGCTGTGGGAATCGATTAGACACCATGGCTAGGAGCAGGGATCGGGACACATACACAGTCTGCGATTTGCTGCCATCCTGGACGGTCACGCCATTCGCCTTCGTGTCCGAAGCAGTTCTCGTCGACGTATATGATACCTTTCCCTCGCGATTCTGCTATTTTGGCTACCGTGGCAGGTCCGTATCCCAGTCTCTCGAGCACGCCTGGGCGGTAGCCGTCGATGAGAACATCTGCATCGGCTAACAGGTCCTCGAACTGCCGTCGTCCAGTAGTGGTCTTTAGATCGATATCAACGGTCCGCTTGCCCATATTACCGTCGACTTGGAAGAAGGGCACATCTGGCACTGATGGGCAGGTGATTCTCACCACATCTGCTCCGTATTCAGCAAGGATACGGCCGATGACGGGCCCTGCTATGACGCAAGTGAGCTCCAGGACTTTGACACCTTCGAGGATTCTCTGCGTCTTTGTCACTGGGAATCTCGTTGGAGGTGTGTTTCCCGGCAGACGCGAGCATTTCCACCATGGCTGGTGGACGTTGGCGCGCCCCTGTCCCTGTATATCAGCGAAATTCATCAAGAAAACGTGTGGATCTTACATGTGGAGTATTCTTGAACTCCTCGTGGGTATAGACTGTCAAACCAGCGTGTTTGACTGAACCGTTCAGGGTTTCCAATTCAGCTGCGTCGAATTTCTGGACCTGACTCTCAATCGCCCGCCGGATATCTTCATACTCAGTCAGGTCATCACTGTATCCGTCCAAGCCAATCATGTTGAGTGTAGGTGTGGGATTTAGAGAGCCATGAAGATGGAAGAACTCATTCTCGTTCTTAGTTTGGTACATGCTGGCTGCCAGTCGTCGATAAGGATTCGACTGGGCGGCATGAATATCGGTGTCTACTTCATCAGAACGACTCCGAAAGTGTTCAACATCACACTCACCTTTTAAGTGGCCGTTAACCTCCGGGTCTGTTCTTCCATGTCCATTGACTTTAGTCACCAAAGCCTGGAAGCCAAAAAGCGTTGCCCGTTCTAGATTGATCCGGACTTCCCTTGAGCCACAGCCGCGCCCGAACCGAAGGTCCGCAAAGGCTGCAGCCAGAGCGCCCTCCGTTCCCTTCAAGGCCGCTAGAGTCTCTGTTACCTTGAAGGGGACCGGATAGTATATCTGCTCAGATCCGGTGCTGAACCGCACGTTCTCGATGCATATTTGAGAAGGCAGATCGAGACTAGTGCTATTCTGCCAAAGAAAGTCAAATATCCGCCCCGTCTCTTTTGAGGGGTAGTACATCTTGCTTGGGGATGTCATGGTCAATAAGCTGAGACACCCTTCAGAGAGGAATCGCTCTCACAAAAGGCCTTGTGTGGGACATACCTCATCCCTGCCGACTACCTGATAGAGTATCCGGGGGTAAGCCCCTTACATGAGTGGACGAGACTGTTTGAGTTCTCCATCTTTACCTCGTGACATCATTTATGCTGGTGCAAGCAAATGGAGATGGCTGACAAGCCATGCAACCGTACTTGTGATACCCAACTGGGAATGACCCTGCTGAGTGCGTCTGGACATATACTTTAAATTGAAACCTTGCGTTCGTCCTTCCATTCTATTCACTAGGATTAAACACCCGCATTGATTTGAGTGGCCTTATGGAAGCTATTCTTGTCAGACTTTCTCATTCCTCTGAGTCCGGATACATTCCTTGAGCTTACTGCGACCATTCTGCCCCTGGACTAGAAAGGAAACTGGAAGATATTTTCGATGCCCCGGACCCATGTCAGTGGCGCCAATTGACGCCATCTAAGATGTCACGAGTAAATCTATGCGATAGGAGCAATGTACCATTCAGGAAGGAGAATCCTGCATCTAATCATCATGACACGTCACCAAATGTTGCCGCCTTATTCCGTGGAGAAAGTTGTGGTTATGAAACAGAGGATTCGGTCTTCTCATTCCCGTCTTGCCGCGGATTTCCGAATATTTAAACAGCAGGATTTTTTGAACCCCAGCTACTCATTTAGTTGCTATTCTGGTCCTTTTCAATTGTGTATTCTTAGATGTCATGACCACTTCAAATATGTCAGTGAGAAACCTCTCGGACCTCCTTCACGATGCAGCGAAAAGCCATGGAGCTCGCGAGGTTGTGTCCTACTTTACCGGGGATCCAGATAAAGACTCTTGTGCGCGACTGTCTTACACCGAGCTTCACAGACTCGCTATATCTAACATCAGTCTCATTCGTGACCTGCATCCCTCGAAGAGCAATGTTCTTCTCCATTTCGGAGATCATGTCGACAACATCATCTGGCTTTGGTCCACGATCTATGCCGGCTTCACTCCCGTCATGTCTACGCCCCTTCCCCGAAGCCCTGGGCAGTGCATCAAGCATTTGGAGCACCTGGATAGCCTTTTGGAGCACCCTGTATGCCTGACTCGTGAATCTCTGCGAGGGCAGTTTCCCGAGACAGTGCCCCTGCGGATTGTTGAGATTGAACACCTGCAAGCTCGTTCTGATTCAGGATCTGTACCAGACATCAGCGACACCAGAGAGGACATTCCCGCACTCCTAATGCTGACGTCGGGCAGTACAGGACCTTGCAAGGCTGTGCCTCTCAAAGCTCGCCAGATCATAGCATCACTGGCTGGTAAATGCGCAGCCTTGCCCGTGGACCCTGATTACACGTTTCTCAACTGGATTCGTCTCGATCACGTTGGCAGCCTCATTGAAATCCACCTCCATGCACTATATTCTGGGTGCAGCCAAGTCCATGTTCAGCCCGAGGACATCATCTCTCATCCGCTCAAATTCCTGCAAGTCATCCAGGAACAGCGTGTCGCGAGCACCTTCGCGCCGAACTTCTTTCTCGCCGAACTGAATCGCTGTCTTGATCCTTTGAAGACAGTCAAGCTCGACCTTGACATCAGCTGTCTGCGCTATATTGTCTCCGGGGGTGAGGCGAATGTGGTTGCTACTTGCTCGCGGTTATCGACGCTGCTAGCTCGATACGGGGCACCTGATAATGTGATTGTGCCTGGATTCGGAATGACAGAGACCTGTGCAGGATGTATATACAACCGGACCTGTCCGAGATATGAGATGGACCAGGGGTATGAGTTTGCCTCGATGGGGACATGCATCCCTGGAATTGAATTCCGCATCTCCTCGTCGGCTGGGAGCATACGTATCCCGCCTGGTGAAGTGGGAGACCTGGAAGTCAGAGGTCCGGTTGTCTTTGACTCTTACTACAATGATCCCACATCTACAGATCAAGCCTTCCGGTCAGATGGCTGGTTTCGAACCGGAGACACGGGCTTCATAGACGGGGCCGGGAAGTTGAACCTATCTGGAAGAACAAAGGAAGTGATTTGCATAAATGGCGTCAAGTACCTGCCTCATGAGTTGGAGGTAGCTTTGGAGGAAGCAGAAATTTCCGGTATTGCTCCTGAGAGTGTGGTGTGCTTTGCACACCGTCCGCCAGGCGCAGATACTGAGCAGGCGTGTGCCGTGTACCAACACAGCTACCCTTCGGATGATTATGCTGCTCGGTCGAGGGTAATGGCAGCCATTACTCATCGCATAATGCTGATTACAAACGGGAGTCCTTACATCCTACCGTTGCCAGCGGTGGAACGCACCTCGCTGGGTAAGATCTCACGGTCCCAGCTCAAAGCCGATCTGGAGTCGGGAAAGCTCTGTCAAGAGCAGTCACAAAACGAGGAGCAGATCCGCCACTACCAACAAAGTATGTTTGAAGCCCCAGCAACACCAACGGAACAGGTCATGGTCGAAGAGCTGGCTGGTTTGCTCCAACAGCCGACGCACACTCTGGGTGTCGAAAGCGATTTGTTCGAGATGGGCGTCACCTCAATCGGCCTCGTGCAACTACATCGGCGGCTGCAAGAAAGACTGTCACTCGACGATGCCTTTACAGTCTCCACCTGCATGTCCCATCATACAATCAGAGAACTAGCCAAGGCCTGTCATGACTGTCGCGAATACAACCCCGTTGTCACTCTCCGACCGCACGGCAGCAAGACTCCGCTATGGCTCGTGCACCCGGCTGCCGGAGAAGCACTGGTTTTCATCAACCTGGCCAAGCTCATGCCAGACCGACCCGTGTACGCATTCAGGGCTCGCGGATTCGGGGATGGAGAGCCGTACTTCACCAGCATTGAAGAGTGCGTCCGGACCTACCACAGCGCTATGAAGAAGCTGCAACCGCGAGGACCCTACGCGATCCTGGGCTACTCATACGGAGGAATGCTAGCGTTCGAGCTCTCCAAACTCCTCGAAGCAGAAGGCGAAAGCGTTAAATTCCTAGCGAGTCTCAACCGACCCCCATACGTCAGCCCACGCTTGCGACAGGTAACGTGGACGGAGTGCTTAGTGAACATCTCATACTTCCTAGGTCTTCTATCCCAAGACTCCTTCCGCAAGCTTCTCGGGGAAATGCGAGACATCTCCAATCCCGAAGCGATCACCCGCTTGATAAACATGGCCGATCAATCGCAGCTCCTCGCCCTCGGGCTGGACGGAAAGAAGCTGGAACAGTGGATCAACGTGGCTTTCAGCCTACAAGAGATCGGCCGCAGCTATGAGCCTAAAGGATCGGTGGCGCATCTGGATGTCTTTTACTGCGACCCGTTGGAGTTTCTGGGCGTGACTAGAGAGCAATGGCTGGAAAAACTATCGGCCTGGCAGGACTTCTCGAGAGAGGAGACACTGTATTTCGCCGTGCAGGGCGAGCATGCTAGTGCGTTGGGGCCGCAGAATGTGCAGGCTTTCTATAAGACATTGCGGAAAGCGCTGGCAGTGAGGGGGGCTTAACTGGAGAGGTATTCATACAGATTATCGGTGGTATTTGTATCCAGCAGTGTTTCATCCACACGGTTTCTGCAAAACACGGGTCTCGGGAGCCGGATGTTCCCTTGTCCTCTGAAGAATCGAGCCCGCCGTCGGCCCGCCCCCACCCAGTACTATCTTTTTTGGATTCCCGAAACATCGGCCCTCAGAAGCTGGAATAGCTTCGTCGCGATGTAATCTGCAACTTGAAGAAACTCAAATTCCCCACTCATGACATCAGACCCACACTGCTTAATAATGATTGGTAATCAGAGACATCATTAACTACCAATATAACAAGGTAACATCCTGGTCCATCAGCTTCTCCCTATACTCAAGTCTTGAAGGACTCGACTGCTTACCTTATATCTTCACTGTCTGTCGGACTTCGGTTTGCTATAACACCGAGGCCGATATTTGCTATCTGATATCTGGACCTGGTTCGCGTCTGCCTTATCCGTCCCTGGTGCTGCAGCTATATAGAGGTCCTGCAGGTGCTGCGAGATTTGCGAGAGAATCACATAACATTCCAGCTTTTACGCAGAATCAAGATTCCCTGACCTAGGAGCTACCCTCCCCATCACCATCCCAACGAAAGAAGCCACCACAATGAAAGAAGTCATCAACCTCACCGGTGCGCGCACCAAGATCGTTGACGTCCCCATCCCCACCTTCAACGATGACCAGGTCCTCATCAAGGTGATTGTATCTGGCTCGAACCCCAAGGACTGGAAAGTGCCGGAGATGGCCAGCCGCCCTGAGAAGCCGTTTGGGGCGGTGAACGAGCAGATGGCTCAGGGATTTAACCAGGGCGATGATATTGCGGGTGTGGTTGTGGAGGTTGGGAAGAATGTGGTGGGGTTTAAGGTACTTCTCCCGGTGCATCCCGCATGTATCAACTACGCCACCAGATAACCCTACATCCAGCATGCAGGATCTGCAATTCTGCATGGACATCTGGGCCGCGGCTGATATCCATACAGCAAGGCGACCGTGTCGGCGCATTCCACCAAATGCTCACCCCCGGCGGCTCCTTTGCTGAATACGCCGTCGCATGGGGCCACACGACCTTTCACCTGCCGGAGTCGACTTCCTTCGAGGGTATAAACCAACCCCATGCCCCCCCCCCCCAATATCCCCAATTCCCAGACGAACCCCCTCAACCCGATCTTAATCACAATCGCAACCACAACCACAACCTCAACCACAACCACAACTACAATTACAGTTATAATTACAACCACAACTAACACCCAACAGAAGCCGCAACGATCCCCCTCGCGGCGCTCACCTCCGCCATCTCGCTGCACCACCATCTCTCCCTGCCCCTCCCCTGGTCCCCCACCGCGGCCACAACCCGCCAAACGCCCCTCGTGATCTACGGCGCCAGCACAGCCGTCGGCGCCTTCGCCATCAAATTCGCGGCACATAGCAACATCCACCCGATCATCGCGATCGCCGGGAAAGGATCCACCTACGTGGAAACCCTCCTCGACGGATCGCTCGGCGATAAAGTCATCGACTACCGCCACGGAGCCGACGCCACCATCGCCGCTGTCAAATCGGCCCTCCAGCCCGGAGGACTGGCTGTTCGCCACGCCCTCGACACCATCGTCAGCGAGGACAGCACCGCCGTCCTGAGAGGTGTCATTGCCCCCGGCGGGAACATCAATTCCGTTCTGCCGAGCGCACCGGATGTTTCTCCCGGTGTGCCGTCCGTGACATATGTCAGTTCTGCGCATCAGGTCGGCGGGGCGGATGACTGCCGGGAGCTGTGTGGGGCGTTTTGTTCGTGGTTTACGGGGGCGTTGGGCAGTGGGCGGTTTAGTGGCCATCCGGTGCAGGTGAAGCCGGGGGGGTTGGAGGGCGTGCAGGGTGCGATGGAGGATCTGAAAGAGGGCAGGGCCAGTGCGGTCAAGTTTGTGTTTCGGGTGGGGGAGACCCCGGGGTTGTCGGGATAATTGTATACTACGCGACACGTACATGCTAGTTGTTGGTATTATGAGGGGAATGGGGGTATACCGAATTGATGGTCCAGAATGCATGACCAAATCCAATGGAAAAGAAACGATGAATCCACTCCACTCGACATTCAGATCAATTAAGTCTATGAATCATCACTGGTACATCCCTCTATCGCGTCCGATCTACGCATCGAAAATCGACGGCTTATACACGGCAGGGTCGATATAGCTCGGCCCCCCACGTCTCGTGAACCCCCAACGAATCTGGCTGGCCATGGAGATCTCGACGCCCAAATGCTGCGCAAACGTCCACGTCAACGCCGGATCCTTCTGGAAGCCACGGCCCACCAGGGCAACATCCAGCCCCTCCTTCTCGAGCAGATCGTTGGCCTGTCTCCCATCCGTGATGGCTCCCACCGCCGACACAAGCAACCTATCCCCGACAGCCTGCTTCACGGCCACCGCGAACGGCGCCTGGAAGAGCGGGCCGGACTTGACCTTCTGCGCGGCGTGCACGCCCCCACTGCTGATATCGATCAGATCGACCGCGCCCTGCCTGGCCAACTCCTCGGCGAAGCGAACCGTATCCTCCACGCGCCAGCTCATGTCCGGAAGCGTCTCCTCGAGCCAATCCGACGCCGAGACGCGGAGGAACACAGGAACATCCGGCCCGACAGCGTCCCGGGTGATCTGCGCCACCTCCAACGGCAGACGAATCCGATTCTCAAACGACCCGCCGTACTGATCCGTCCGGTTATTGGCAGCGGGCGACAAGAACGACGACAGCAGGTACCCATGCGCCGCGTGGATCTCCACGAAATCCGCCCCGGCCGCAATGGCCCGCTTCGTCGCATCCGCCCAGTCGGCCTTGAACTGCGCGATATCGGCCGCCGTCATGGCCCGCGGGGTCGGGAAACTCGCCGCGAACGGGACGTCGCTGGGCCCGAGGACCCGGTCGGGCCAGCCGTCGAGTTCGGCGGTCGCTTTCGCCGTGAACGAGATCCACGGCGCCACGGTGCTGGCCTTCCGGCCGGCGTGCGCGAGTTGCACGCCGATCTTCTGGTTCTGGCTGTGCGCGAATTCGATCACGGCTTGCATGGGCGCGATTTGGCTGTCTTTCCACAGGCCGACGTCTTGCGGGGTGATTCGTCCTTCGGGTTGCACGGCTGTCGCTTCGATGATCATCAGGCCCGGGCCGCGTTGGGCGATCCCGCCCAGGTGTGCGATGTGGTAGGGCGTCATGTGGCCGTCTTGGGCGCTGTATTGGCAGAGGGGGGCCAACTGGGATTGTTAGTGGGTGGGGATGAGGGTTGAAGGGGAGGGATAGAGGGAACATACACCCAAGCGGTTCTGGAAGGTGACGCCGCGGATAGTCAGCGGGTGGAACAGCTTCGGCACCGGCTTGCCGCTTGTCTGTGGGTTGGCAGCACTGCCGGCCGGGATGTCCTGCGCGGGAGTGAAGTAGGAGATGCCCGGCGCGGGGTGATTGACGAGGCTGGAGACGGTCATGATGGGCTAATTATTAGGTTAGATGTGAGTTATATGATCTGATGCAGTATTATATACAAGAGAAAGAAGAGCCGGTGAACAAACAGTGCAGTGAATAGAGTAGGAGGTAACCGCTGGATGTCCCATATTTATACATCCATCCCCCCCCCCCCCCCTTCCCACATCGAAAGCAGTGGAAACCTGCTTTGAAATCGACCCCGGGGTGAAGAATTGGAGAAGCCGCCATTTTTGCCCCTTCAAGCCAAGTCTCCGATCGCCGTGGTCTGACTCGGACCCATCTTGGAGATCGTTGGGGGTCTCTCAGTGGCCGGGAATGTGGAGACCTTCACCTCGTCATTAGTCAGGTCGTGTATTTGGGTCCCCCGTCGGGCGAAATTTGCCCCAGAAGTCTCCGAGAGAAGGGTCTGGGGAATATACTATGTACGGTGGCAGGGAGGACTGCAGGGGGATTGGGATGATGGATTAATAATTGCAACTGGCGAATATCTACTATCTATCTACATAGTACTATGTTACCGGGAGGTCGCATGATTGTAGCGGGGGTCAGACTCGGGGGGAATGCCGATGGTCCGTGCTGTATCCTGTGCATCCTGCAGTAATAAGCCGACCAGTGATGCTTTATGTAGATAGATAGTAATCTCCGCCACCTGCAGTTCCTGGTGAGAAGTTTATTTCCACGTGCTCGTATTATGACTGGCTCTTGGGGGAAATTTCCTCTGCTTACTGCGATGTACTATGGTTCGGGGTATTGGTTGATTATGTTGTTGGTTGGTGGCTCGGTGCCTCTGATGGGGGTCACCAGAGAGAGATAGATACCAGCTGGCTCTTTTCATCGAGACCGGGGTATTACTGTGTCAAATTCAGGGACATGTTATCGGGGCTGCCCCTCGATCATCCAACAGCGGGGTATATTCGTTGGTACTTCAAGGAGACGTGGTGAATACCGTGGACGGGAGTATACTTGCAAGTAACTACCTTAGGGTTTCGAAACACAACAGTCAATTTCCAACCTCAACAAAACAGCCACGTGGACGCTTTCCTGGAGACTCCTTCCAACAACCAGCCAACCAGCCAGTAATAACACCATGGAGACCTCATAGACATCAGACCGACCATTTCCCCAACAACAACAAACAACAAGAACAACAACTGCCGCAAATACCAACCACATCCACACCCCCCCAACCCCCATCATCCACCAACAAAGAGCTATAGGAGAAACATCCATATACCAAATCTACCCCGTCACCACCTCAGAATCCAAAATCCTCAACTGATCCTCCAAAAAGCCCCTCGTCACCACCCCCATCCCATTCTCATTCCCATTCCCCCCACCCCCCTTCGCCAAACGATACCTCACCAACCCCACCGCAAACACCACACTGCCCACATGCGGCGCCATCGCGATCCGCCACGCGAGCAAATACCCCGCCACATTCCAGACGACCTCCTCCAGCGCGGACCGGAACACCGGCGCCAGGTAGTCGTCTGTCGCGTCGCATCGCTCCGCCACGTACGCGTTGTACGTGTTCGTCCAGATGGTGTATTTTTCGAGCACGCTGGCGGGGAAGGTGGCGGTGGAGAGGGCGTCGTGCAGGGGGATGGGGGTGGGGCTGTGAGAGCGGGAGAAGAGGGGGTCTGGGTGCGTGAGGAAGATGAATGATGTGGAGGGTTCGGGGTAGATGAGGTAGTGGCGGGTGAGACTGGGGGTGAGACTGGGGGTGAGACTGGGGGTGGAATGGGAGTTGGTTGTTTTGGTGGAGACGTTCTTCGTGTTGATGTTCTTGGTGGTGGTGGTGGTAGCGCTCTTAATGTTGGCGTCGATGCTCTCGAGGGGTGGTTCTGTGGGGGCAACTTTGAAAGTCACGGCGAACTGGTTGTCCGCGGGCTCGTAGAGAATCTTCATCGTCAGGCCAAAGGTGGTTTTGATGATTGTTGACTTGGGATACTTCTTCGCGGTGGGCTCATCGGTCAGTCTGCGCCCCGCGTTGCCCGGTCTCTGGACGGTTTTGATATAGCCCTGGGGCTGGGACGCCGCGTTGAAGACGTTTAGTGGATGGAGGAGGAAGGGATCCATCTTGCTTGGATGGGGAGGCATTTGAGGAGGTTGGGAGTTTATGGCAGGAGAGGGAGGGGAGGGAGGATGCGGAGGATGAGATGTTTTCAAGGGCCGGCCATGCTCTGACTGAGGCGCTTGGGTGTGTCACTTGGATATTGAATAAAATAGGCCTGGTGCAATGTTTGTTCTTGTCCTGGCCTATGGTGCGGGAGTGATATTTAGAACCGGCCTGAGACTGATAATTCTAGAAGGGAATATCGGACGCTGGTTGCTATAAACCAGTAAGATTGCATATGGGTTCGCGTGAATTTCAACACAAACATCTTCTACCAGGGAGCATTTCACAAGCTGCCACAGAAGGATCTGTGAAAGCGGACGATAGTGCTTGTTGACGCGCCCAGAGTGCTTTGATACTTCACCTACCATCACAACAAACGCGGTATATGGGTTGGTCGCCGCCTCACTGTCCCACGGAACTAATTTGATACTCATCACTTTAACATCCGATATTCATCATCGTTGCAAGATTGCAATAATGTTCAAGCCAGCTGCAACATGAGCCCCTCGGGGCATCTCCATCCTTCTTCTCCATTATGTACATATCCACCCTCCAACGAGCACCCCCTCGAAACCCTCATCTTAAACCTCCCGACCACAACCACATCCACCAGCATGCGCCCGCTAAAACCCATCCGCCGAAATCTCGCATCCAAAGCAAAACCCACAGCCACTGCAAAAGGCACCAAACAAACCCCCCAACTTGTCGTCCAAGGAGCCAACGCCCTCCCCATCAACGACCCCGACGCTCCCGTCCCAACCCTCCAGGTCAAAACACTAAATTTTACTCCACCACAAGAGGTCGATCCAGGCAGAATCTGCGGCCTTTTCAGGCTGAGAATGTGCTACTCGAGCGACCCTGACCTCGTCGAGCGCCGAAACACGTTGGCTGAATTCCGTGCGTCTCTCATACCCATAGATAATAGGATAGATAATACCCCTTCCACTGCTAACACATCCAGAACGAGCTCTCATTGTGAAACACATCCGGGATAAACCCCCCTGTCATGAGCGCGTCAAAGCCATACTTACCGCCTGCATTAAACTCACATTCGAATCTTTCCGGGATGATGACGATGACGAGAAAAGCTCGTGCTCGTCTAGCGAACCCCCCAAAAATCTGGTCCTGAGGACAGACGTGAAGGTGGAGCGGTATACCCTGAGCCAAGGCGACGCGTGGCACTTAGTCGCTAACGCGCACCACGTTGTTGCGTATTCGGATGAGAGTGGTACATTGAGGGATTATCTGGTTGTTGGGGTTGCAGAGAAGGATGGGACGGGTAGGGCTGGGGTGATGAATTCTTCTGTGCTGGCGTATATGGGTGAGTTTGGGTTTTCTCTTCGCCTGGGTGTCTAGATGGGGAGGGTTGGTTGGTTGGATGGTGCTGATGGGTACAGCTATTGTCCATACGAGCCTGAAGGACCGGCAGGAGGATAATTCGGTGGTGTATGGGATCTCGACTGATGGGTGCTGTTTTCTGTTGTGGAAGATTGATAATTTGTCGAGGGTGAGTTGGCTTGTCTTGTCTAGGTAGGGAGGGGGGGACGTTGGCTGACAGTGGGGTGGATAGGTGTGTCGGAGTGAGGTGTATGATTTATCTTGCGGTGCAAAGGATGGGTTTGATGTTGCTTGTTGGAAGGTAGTGGGGCTTGTGAGGGGGATTCTGGGGAGGGTTGACAGGGACTGTCAGAGCCCTTCGCCGGTGATCAGCGGGAGCATGGCGTCTGCCTATCGTGGTGTTGAGTGGCGGATATGTCGCATGTGGCTGTGGCGGGTGAGGCCGATAGGGCAAGGAGGGGGAGGGTGCAGAGGGAGAGGGGTTTGAAGTACATGCTGGGTGGTTGAGCAACCCTGAAGGAGTGGACTGGTAGAGTTGAATGGGAGTCGAAGGAGCGACAGGAGAGGGGAGGAGAGGAGACGCAGCGAGTGAGTGAATGTCCAGCGTTGGTGTCCAAAACACGAAATCAAGCGGGCGAGTCTGGTCACTTTATACGCGAATCCTTCTGTCAGCTTGGAACTGGTTTCATTCTACTTCTACTTCCAGCTCCACCTTGCGAGTGATGATACTTCCCCCATCCTTGGTGAGGGATGTGTAACACGCACTGTGCCTTCTGACAGACGACACGACCCATATCTCCAGCTCCTCGTATTCACTTCCGCCCTCACCTTCATTCCAGCCGACATCCAAATTCATCTAAATCGTTCAACCCAATAATCAGCCCTCACCACGTAGCACAATGCAAGAATATTCCGACCCGCATACTCCGGCAGCCCAGAATTGCGCTATATAAGTCACTCGAATATAATATTGTGTAGACCCAAATCCCCGCCGGACACATAGCACAACAATCCACCACCGTACGAGTCCCATGATCCCAAACTGGCATTTCACCCGCAATATCACCTAAAAGATCACTCTCAACAGACCTCCGGAGTACAGGCTCCTCCCATGTAATAACCCTCGATCTCTCCAGCGCCACGGCATGGATGGCATGCACAATGTCCTTGATCCCGACTTTGGCGGGTTCAGGTGTCCGCTTCGGGGGGTGCCTTGCGAAGGGCGAACCGCCCTCGGAAATGATTACCCGGCGGAGTTAAGGTTGGACTGATGTGCTTTGTGTGTGATGGATGAAGGAGCGGTATTCTAGGGTGAGCAGGGACATGTTTAGTGGTTTTTGAAGGGTGGGGATGGTTGCAATTTGCAACTTGCAACTTGCAGCTAGGAGGTATATTGGTGTTTATGGGACTGTGATATGGCATGTTTTTTGTTACCATCAGTGCAAAAAGAATATTTGGTCTGATTGTGATCTTGAGGTTTAATGTTTCTGGGATGCCCTTCTGTAGGTAACACAGTATAGCTTGTGAAGGGTTGGTTGTGGCAAGATACTAGCCCCGCGATATATATTTTCTGTTTCAAAGGGAAAATTATTAAAAAGGTACCAAGGTTTCATGGATCCTTACCATAATATCTGAAAAAAAAAAACCCTATTAATCTATCTGACTCCGGTATCTGCCACTCACTATAGAGTGATCGACAAAAAGAGAAATTTCACGCAGGTCCGTCGGGGCGGACCGCAGACATGATTTCGTTGGTGTATTCACGGATATAACTTTCCGCTGATTTCTAACCTTCCCACCCAGTCAGACTGGCTGTTGGCATTTCGTGTGAGAATTCAAGACTCAGCTGAAGCTATGGGTCTGACTGCTTAACAAGTCTTTCGTGGGGGTTGGATTTAGCCTGGATGCCCTCGGTCGGTTCACACGAGTGACCTGCGACATCAAAGTCCATACAGCTGGCATACGAGATAGGGCATCTTCCCAGCACCATATCTGCCTTTTTTCTGGGAGATTGAGTCGCCGGTGGCAAATAACCAATTGTTATCTAGGTGGCGTATGTCCTGACCACAAAGGGGTGGACAATCGAAGGGAGTGGGAAGCTCACCCATGCTCTTATCCGCTTACCATTGCGGCCTAAAACAGTACTGATGCGATTCCTGGAGACAGGCCATGAGCAAAATAAATAGATATATACGGAGTACGGCGTAACTGCGGCTGAATTCTATCCACGGTTCAAGACTGCAGATAGTCACCCTTCCCCTATATCCGATGCTGATGAACTGCAGTCGCCGCTACCCCAAGATCGGGCTATCGAGGGACATTGAGGGGTAAAGGGGTACAATGTCCTTTTCTACCGTATTCGAAGTACGAAGTCGAAAACATCCGTCCCGAGGCTATCTATGCTAATATTAACCCATGTTCAATTGACGTTCCCCGCGGAGGTCACGAGCCCCTATATCCGCCTCATGACGCTAAGACGGAGGTATTGAAATGAGACTGCGTCTAGCGGGTGCGAATAGGGGGTTGGCCCTTGTGAGCATTGTCTACGGATTATAGCTGATGATTTGATCTGGATGATAACGAGGAACGTGGTCGACATGCATAACCAGATGAACTGATTGTCTTTGTTTCGAAATCCTGCAATTTTATCTCCGGCTTCACACTACGTCCTGCCTGGCATAAAGATATTGTCATATTTTGGCGTAGCTATGAATATGGCCTGTGTTTTATTACCTTCACCACCGCAATCTCCTACGACGCTATTTATACGCCTGAAATTAATAGTCCCGGTAGTGTCGGTAGTCCAGCAGTCCCTAGCCTTGGCATTGTCTCATTGACATTTGACACACCCAGTAACTACACTCCCCACAATTTCCCAGCACATGTCTTGGAAATTAGTAGGATATGATGTAGCCTTGAGATTTGAGAAGCGGCACATGCTCCGGAGTAAACCCTGATCCTTTGGAGCCCCGCATTCGCCAACGACCACCAGTTCGCGCTGGATATTGGATGACTTTACCCGGGGTGCCGTTCGAGTGGGGGCCTCGGAGGCAGCCATGAACCATGATGCGTGCGGTTATTCGTTCTACCTTGGCTGGTTGCGCGAGCGGGAAAACTTTGCGCAGGTACGGGGTATGATCAGGTTATGATGATTTGATCGATTGATATACTCACCCCGTGTGGCAGCGGGTAGCTGCGGTTGGGTTCCTTAGCGGCGGAAAGAGGGGGTGGACTATCTACTATTTTCGACTGCTTCGCTGCCTACGATGTCTTTCTAGCAGATCTCTGCTCTGTCGAGTATTGGGGCTTAACTGCGACGGTGGATTAGGGCGTGTATATATAAATACATCATCGGGTAAGACACGCATTGGGGACGGACAGCACGGATAAGGTTTAGCCAAGCTTTGGTGATGGCGGTTGGAATTCCATCCGAGCTCTCGGAAAAACTTGGGATTTTGAGCATTGGGGGGATGGGCTACCTACCGGCCGAGATGGTGGGATTGCTCCTGTCAATCAATGACAGTGTTGACACGGACGTGAGGGCAATTTGGGGATCGGATATCGTATGGATGGCTTGATCCGAGTTGAACATCAGATTAGACCATCAGATTAGCCCTGCATTGGGTCACGTGTGGAAGTACTACTTTGATAGAAAGTACTTAGATAGTTAGGGAGGTAGGAACAGGGAACTGGCAACCGAGACTGTTGTCTTGAGTCCACTCTCGCGTCAGGCAACTGATTGGTAGGTGGCTTTTAGTAACGGCGTTAGTCACTTCCTTTGTCCACCGACCCACCGGCGGAAGATTCTGGTCATCCTCGGCCCCTCGGGAGCGCTCCGAGGCCTCCTCCCAGTGCTCAGCCATCACACACACACACTCTCTCTCTGCAGCAATTCAACACCACCATCAGGGGGAGATACCCGAGAACCCTGTTCAGGGTCAAGAGGCGACGTCCCGAGTCAGCGATGCACCTGGTTATGCTGGAACAAGCAGCTGCGCCTCGAGCATCATCATCGGGATCAGCGCCCGCCAGGCACCTTATGACACAGGACGCGCAATGCCCCTGAGATAGCTCGGATTGAGCGCCCCAGTGGCGGCACTAGCAAAGCTTGACCGCAGCAATCCAATTGTCCCCAGCAAATCCTGCTGCCTATCAAGCTGCGCGAGTCGATTGTTTATCCGTCAACCTGTGAACTCTGATGGTCGCACCAATGGCCCTCTCGCATCCTGCCCACTCACTTATCTGCCCTGCACCACGGCCAATGGACAGCCCTCGTCCCGGGCAGCATCATCTGGCTCACCTGCAGCATGATTCAGTAGTATGGGAGTAGCATCGCCTCTAGCGCCGCCAGGAACTGCCACCAGTCTGCAGTCGGTCCCCCTTCGGCTAGCCGGCCTACCTAGTCGCAAGCCCTGGCCCGATATCTATGTATCTATCTAGTATTCTAGATTTCTCCGTCTCCGGCCGTTCGCTTGTTCTCACTCCACTGCCCTTTGGCTGTCGCCTTGTCCCACACGTTCCCCTTTTCCGGCTCCCGGTTGTCCCTCCCCCCCCCCGGTCGCGATGGAGAATCGATGACATGAGTGATTTTCCTCCCCCCCCCCCCCCATAATAATCAATACCAATATAATGATAAGCCCGCCCCGGAACATTGTTCACAACTGAAACTCCGCTGCCGTTTCATCTTTGCACTGTAGCCCACCACGCTCGTTAACGGTGGTTTGAACGTTCTTGTTCAACCCTATTGTTCTGGCTGCAGTGCATTGAAGGTTCAGTCCAACAAATACAAGTAGTCCAGACACCTCACAATGCGTCCCGTCGCGACCCTCTTTCTGGCCGCCCTGGCTGCGGCCACCGTCCAGGCCACGGCCCCGACCTGCAGCGCCGACGACAAGTGCCCGGAGGACTATCCCTGCTGCTACAGTGAGTTGCCCTAAGTGGTATCCCAACGGCCCCCTCACCTGAACAAACCCCCATCTAACCCTGACAATAGGCGGAATGTGTGGTGTCGGCACCTACTGCCTGGGCGGCTGCAACCCCCTCGACTCCTACTCGCTCGACTCCTGCGCGCCCGAGCCCATCTGCAAGAACCAGACCTACACCTTCACTAACATGGACAACGCCATCCTCTACGATCACTACCTCGGCAACGCCACCGAATACGACTGGGTGTACAGCGGCTACCCCAAGATCCAGAACGACAGCCTGTGGCTGACCATGCCCAACGGCACCACCGGCAGCCTGTTCGCCCTCAACCACTACATCTGGTACGGCAAGATCTCGGCCTCGATCAAGAGCAGTCGCACCAAGGGTGTCATCACCGGCTTCATCCTGATGTCCGACGACGAGGACGAGATCGATTACGAGTGGGTCGGCTACAACCTCACCAGTGTCCAGACCAACTTTTACTTCCAGGGAATTGAAAACTGTACGTCCTTACGTCCCCTCACCTTTCCCCCCTCCCCATCACCTCCACTCATCTAACCAACAACCCTAGACACCAACGAAGTCACCGCCGCCGTCTCGGACGGCGACACCTTCGACGACTGGCACACATACACGATCGACTGGAAGCCCGAGACGCTGGAATGGCAGATTGACGGCGTGACGATGCGCACGCTGACGCGCAACTCGACCTACAACGCCACCGCCGGCCGCTACCAGTACCCCCAAACCCCGTCGCGCCTGGAAATGTCCCTCTGGCCCGGCGGCTCCGAGGCCGAGGGTCTCGGCACCATCGAATGGGCCGGCGGGCTGATCGACTGGAACAGCACCGACATCGAGGAGTACGGCTACTTCTACGCCCAGTACAAGAACATCACCATCGAGTGCTATCCCGCGCCCGCCGGCACCATCGACGACGGCGACGTCTCGTACGTCTACACCAGCGACTCCGGCCTGTCCAGCACCATCGAGCTGTCTGGGAACTCCACCGTGCTGAACAACCTCGAGGATACGGGTCTGAACATGACCGCCGGTAGCAAGGTCACCGCGTCGGACAGTTCGTCGGATAGTTCGTCCGGCTCGAGTTCTTCGTCCGGAAGCTCCAGCTCCAGCTCCGGCTCGAGTAAGAGTGCCGCTGCTTCGCACGGTCAGTGGGCGGTGCAGGGCTCGTTGGTCGCCGCCGTCGCTGCCGTCGTGGCTTTGAGCTCTCTGTGAGGGCTTGGGATGTACATCCCCTCATCCCCTCCCTCCCCGGGGGACTGTGTCTCGTTTACTTCTCGTTCGGTATATATACTTTACAGACTTGGTGCGCGGATCTCATGCGCCAATGTATTCACCATGGTGTATTATATTCTTAGAATAATGTTAATGCCTTTTGTCATGTCTGCCGTCGCGTGGTGTGTAGAGCGGGAGCAGCGGAAGGGTCAGGAGACGGGGTGTGGGGGGATATTTGTGAGGATGGGATGGGATGATGTTTCAGATCTAGATAGCTCTCTTGGTTCTAATGAGTGGTGTTTTGCTCCTCGAGATATCGCCACCTACAAACCACAAACAGAGCAGAAAAACTGTTGGCCACTATGTAATGGCAAGTGAGACCGGTCCCGGTCCTCCTTCCCCGACCAGAGGGGGGCGTGGATCCCCGTCGCCTAAACACACGCGGAGTTCCATGCGATGTCCGCGCCGAGTCATCTCCGGGCTTGGTGAGATGATCAGGGTGGTTTTAAAGGGGATCTGCTCTCTGTGATCAGTTGGTACAGAAAGGAGAGATAAAATCATTGGAGTCGGGTGGGTGTTCACCCTCCCTTCGGACTCAGTGATCGGGCTCTCTTCGCATGTCTAGTGTGGTAGGAGGCAGTTCAAATATTCCTGTCTTCCTATTCTTCTCCCAGTGCCGAAAAGACCCTCCATGATAGAAGATATCTCCAAATCAGAACACCCCCATCCTTTATCCCGTCCTAGCCGTGTCAGTGTCACCAGCAACAACCGCGCGGAAACAAATCATAGTTAATGACAATCAGTCAGTCAGCAGACCAGCCCGAACCCCGGCGGAATAAATGACTATTAAAGAAATAAGCAGTAGAACCTCAGATCCCGACATTCTCCCACACACCCTCTTATTCCATATACTCGGTCATAACTCTGAACAGAAACTAAAAAAAAAAAAAAAAAAGTTAAAAGCCGAAGACCCGTTACTGCTGACCCGCTAGATCCCACATCGGCCGATACTGCATACAATGATCAATCTGAACTCCCGAGACCTGGACAGAGCTGGACAGGCGGGGCGAGGCCATTGTCCACCCGGGGGTGGTGACCATGCAGGTGCATGCTTTTGGGCAGGGTGTCGGGAGGTGCCGAATTATGTTTATCCGGGGGCATCATTCCGTGGGACGGGGGGAGTAGAACCATGTCCAAAGCCGACCAATCAATGGAGAAGGGAAGGGTTGTGTTGGACGGTTTTTAGGATATGTTGTAAAATAGTTTTTTGATAAAGGAGTGCATGGCAGAGAGGGGAATTTTATAAAGTAACTTTGATGGGGTCCAGACAGGCATGCTCGCTGTAAGACGATCGATCCCCATGTACGGCCAGCCCTCCACGGGGTAGAAGTCCGGAGAAAAGCGGAGAATCGGAGCTGCCCGACTAGGCTGGAACAGGCAGCTGGTCGATGTGATTCCGAGGCCTCCTCCGAGGGAATCGGCATCCAGGACCGGGATGGGGGATAGAGGGGGGGCTATAATCTGACGGGATGCATGGGGCAATGCTTGTGCGTTACGGAGGAGATGCGGGTGGTTGATGTCTGTTGGCTGGTGTGGTTGTGTGGTTGTCGGTTTGTGCCACGGAGATGGGGATTGGCTGCTGGGGTTTGCTGTTGGCATACGGAGGAAAAGTGTCGGATAGAGAGCTCTACTGAGAAAAGGCTTATCATGAGAAGTGGTTGACGTACTCACCTGCTACTTCGGCTAAATAATCGGTAAACTGGGACGTGAGTATCTCCGAGGGTCAGGAAGTAGTATACCCCAGGGCACGGGATGATATCCTGTTTGGCATGATCCGGAGACGAGACTATTGTTGGGATCGGAGTCGGATTGCCATCGGGAGAATCATTACCTGAACGGTTCTGTCAAACCCAGTATCATTTAGTATCAGGCCTCCTACTTAGGTGTCAGGACACCTTTTTAGCCGAGTGGTCTTTTTGGTCTGTCAGGTTCACCGTCAATCAACAGAACAAATCTTGCCCGATACACAGGGCTATGTATGTTCATGGTGATGCAAATGGGTCTTCCTGCCGCGTGGGATGCGGCTTTTCTGCCAGTGGAGTAGAGTGTCGCATGAATGCGACCTGACGGTAGAGGGATGCAAACCCTATTCACTGCTACTCAGTGTGCAAACCGGCGCATACGCGGTCCGGTAGGCTTGAGGGGCCGAATGAGAGGGCGATGGACGACGACGGAGGAAGGTTAGTCGGCTGAGACAGCAGTCGGCCATCATATGATAAGCCCGTCCAGAGGCTGATCCGGGCAGAACTGGTTTTGCAGGCCTGTGTGGAATTGGATGAGGGCGCGATGATGCAGAGTGGGTCGCTGTTGGTCAATGAGGGCCGCCGTCGGCACATCCTGGCTGCGGTTCCCGGGTTAGTGCGGGCATCGGGGGCGGGGGGGTGATGCTGGTAACAGTGCTGATGCTGATGCTGATGCTGATGCTGATGCCACCAAGGATTGATATGATTGCGCGAGATGGGTACTCTGAACGGAGTACTGTGAGTTCCGACTCGCGGGAGACGGGGGATCCTGACGGTAGTTATGTTG
Organism: Aspergillus heteromorphus CBS 117.55; assembly: GCF_003184545.1. Classification (NCBI taxonomy): domain Eukaryota; kingdom Fungi; phylum Ascomycota; class Eurotiomycetes; order Eurotiales; family Aspergillaceae; genus Aspergillus; species Aspergillus heteromorphus. The sequence goes on from NW_020290453.1 coordinate 51,240, forward strand.
TGTTGTCGTTGGGTTGTTATGGTCTATGCACTCTCCATATTGTGGGTGCGATGTATCGACCGACCGATGATCCGTCGGGCCAATATTAGGTGTGGCGTCGGGTTGCATCGGAGTCGGGATGAAGCCAGAGGACGGAATGGGTGCAGGTCTGACACGGCGCGGATTGGCCGGCCGAAATTAGGCGGAAGCCAAGGGATAAGCCTGGGAGTTGATATCAGGGGTATGTTGTATGTTATCGGACCGGCATATGGGCAGGATGGCATGGCGTCGAAGAGGGCAGTTGACAGGCGCAAGGAGAGCCCTGCGTCATGGGGAAGGGGGGAAAGTGCTAGGCTGATACGGAGTAGTTGGGAACGCGGAGAACAGGCTGGGGAAGGAGGGTGGATGAATCATGGAGGCAGTAGGAGTTAGTAGTAGTGGGTAACCCGACTAGTAGTTAGTAGTTAGAGCCTGCCTATCAGACAGTCAGACAGTCAGACTGCCAGCGAAAAATGCCCCAAAAGGCGTGAATGCAAGACTGACGTCATGCTGACCCCGGAAACCACCACGGTTCCGTGTGTTCGTCAGGCTGCCCTGACTGTCTCTTCTCTCCTCTCCCTCATGCCGAAGAGACATCGCGACAAGGTTTGCTCGGGCATCCCCCGTCCCGATCACCGGCCGTATGGCAACCCGACCTCGACTCGGTACCACTCCCATCGCAAATCAGAGGCCATCCGCGTATCTCAGCCCTCGATCCAGCCATGGTCCGCGTCCGCTGCAATGGTGGCCAATAGCAAGTGCCTCCGGCGACTACAGCCGAGTCCGATTCCAGGCCCTCGCTGACGGGCCGGAACTATGACGCAAACGGGAGAAGATCTCTTCCGCCAACCCCGACATCTTCACTATCATCCCGGTTGTTGGGCCAGAGGCCAGACATGGCGAATCATCCTGGAACCTGCCTGCTTTCCCTGTTCGACCGTCCCTGGCGTGTCATTCGCCATGGCCATCCCCCGCAGGATGCCCTCACGTCACGCCACTGACGGCAGCCATGTGCGCAAACCAGCCAGCAGCCGGCCGGAAGACTGCAAGAGAAAAGATGTGCAAAGATAGTATCAGGCAGGCCAGGAGGGATCAGCGATCTATAAAGACGCCTCCCATCCCTCCTCGATGTCAGTCGTCACTCCAGCATCATCTGCAATCCAATCATCCTCGTCTTCTGTCTACCCTTCCAGGTATTGATTGGTGCTTGAGCTCTACTCCTCCTCCTCCTCTTGCATCTCCACCCCCGCATGCCTGGGTATCCAGAATCTGACATTTCCCCGACAATCACTTGATCGACCACCATCATGGCGGCCTCTGAGAATCAACCGCAGGACGGCGCCACTGCCGATCCCCAGCTATACGAGGAGAAGAAGTCCAACTTCCCCGACGAGAGCAGGGGTCGCACCCGCAAATCAGAATCCGATGCCCCAACGGCCCTCCAGGCTGAACACGCCCACTCCCCGTCTGGCAGCGACAGCGATGTCTCCTCCAGGAAGAAGCCGCGCGCCGACGGCAAGCGGGAGCTGACCGAGGATGACTGCTACGAGAAGCTCGGCTTCTGCTTCCCCTGGTACAAGAAGTGGACCATCCTGACTGTCGTCTTCATAGTCCAGATGTCCATGAACTTCAACACGGGCGTGTACTCGGATGCCCTCACCGGCATCGAGGACGAGTTCGGCGTCAGCGCCCAGGCCGCCCGCGTTGGCCAGGCCGTCTTCCTGATCGCCTATGCATTTGGCTGTGAGCTGTGGGCGCCCTGGAGTGAGGAATTCGGGCGCTGGCCCATCATGCAGCTCAGTCTGTTCTTGGTCAACATCTGGCAGATCCCCTGTGCCCTGGCACCCAACTTCGGCACCATCGTCGTGTGCCGCATCCTGGGCGGGCTCAGTTCCGCCGGCGGGTCCGTCACCCTGGGCATGACCGCTGATATGTGGGAGATCGACGATCAGGGCTTCGCAGTTGCATACGTCGTCCTCTCCTCCGTGGGCGGCTCCACCATCGGACCCGTCTTCGGTGGCTTCATCGGCCAGTACCTCTCCTGGCCTTGGGTGTTCTGGGTGCAGCTGATTTTCGGCGGCTTCACGCAAGTCCTGCACCTCCTGATAGTCCCTGAAACCCGCGCCACCATCCTGCTGGATCGCGAAGCCAAGCGTCGTCGCAAGTCCGGCGAAGACCCCAACATCTACGGCCCCAACGAGTTGAAGGAGAACCGGTTGAGCGTCAAAGAGATCCTGCGCATCTGGAAGCGTCCCTTCGAGATGTTCGTCCGCGAGCCCATCGTCCTGTGCCTGTCCCTGCTGTCCGGCTTCTCCGATGCTCTGATCTTCACTTTCACCGAGTCCTTCACCCTCGTGTTCGACCAGTGGGGCTTCGACACCCTGACCAACGGCCTCGCCTTCTGCTCCATCCTCCTGGGTTACATCCTCGCATACCTGATCTTCCTGCCTGATATCTGGCGCCAGCGCCAGATCCGCAAGCGCGACGGCAACGCCGCCCGTCTGGCTGAGCGTCGACTCCTGTTACTCCTGTTCCTGGCCCCTCTCGAGCCCATCGGTCTGCTCGGCTTCGCATGGACCTCCATCGGCCCCGCCTATGCCCCGTGGATCGCCCCGCTCATCTTCGCCTGCCTGATCGCCATCGCCAACTACTCCATCTACATGGCCACGATCGACTACATGGTCGCCGCGTATGGCGAGTACTCCGCCTCGGCCACCGGGGGTAACGGCTTCGCGCGAGACTTCCTGGCGGGCATCGCCACCATGTATGCCACCCCGCTGTACGAGAACATCGGCGGCAAGTTCCACCTGGCGTGGGGCAGCACCCTGCTCGGCTGCATTGCCGCGCTCGTGGCTATCCCGATCTACGTTTTCTACTGGAAGGGTCCTGAAATCCGTCATCGCAGCAAGTTCGCGCAGACCCTCGCTGCGGACCGCGAGAGACACGCGGGTCGCAGGGCCAGTCGGGTTCGACGGGAGTCGATGCCGTACCCTGTTTAGGATGAGAGTTTTCCTTTGCATTCGTCCATGCATTGAGCGCGAGAATACCCCTCTTTTATGTTTGATGGCCTGCCCCCCCCCCCCCCCCCCCCCCCCTTCAGCCTTTGTGTTGGGGACATGTCAGACCTAGACAGATTATATATACCCCAGAGTCTAGAATTGATCAGTTGCCTTTATGTCTTGTCGATTCTAGCGTAGTACCATGTAGAGCATTGTCATTGTCAATCTAACCTCAAGAATATATGATGTTGCTACCAGGTGAGCCAGAGTTCTTTGTTATGATCCTTCCTTTAGTTCCTTCACTGACCTGATGCTCCCGCAGAAACCACGCACGGAATGCCCGGAATGTCCTACGTGCATCGCCACCACGGAGTACTCGATTTCTGTACAGCCGCAAACATTCACTAGGGCACTCCTTTACCTACCCATAAACACCGTGTGGAGGAGGTAGAGGTACATGGCACCAAGACTATCCTGGAAGTGGACTTTTGAGACAAGATCATCCTGTTATATTATAACCCAGGGATCGTATTAATAATATTAATGGCACATCAATTGAGTGATCGTGCGGAGGTAGAGGACAGATGGTGGTTGAGGGGGTTCTGGAGGAGGATGGGACAGTGTCTGCGATACGAACGGGGGGGATTCGCTGCGGCGGATGTCGCCATCGGCAAATGGGATGGTGATTGTGATTGCGGCGGAGAGAGATAGCCCTGATGTGGGGGGTCCGGTCGAGCGGATGTGGATGTGAGGGCGTTCTTGCCAGGGCGGACTCCATCATCATCATCATCCTGGAGGCCATATAGCATCCATGAAGGAGGAAGGAGGAACGAGGAACGAGTAACAAGCGACAAGCGACAAATACTCCATTCATCCCTCATCCACGCCCGAAATGTGGTGATGTGGATGATGCCATATCCGGAGAACTGAGCTGATGCATTAATAATCGCCAAATCCCGACCCGCCCCACTTTTACACCCGAGCGGGCGTCATGCTATCTATCTAACTTATATATTGCGCCGATACCCCGCTGCTTGGCCCTCTTGCTTGACATTCCCATTCCCAATTCCAAGAGACATACATACATACATACATACATCATGGCCGCCCCCAAGATCATCCTCTACACCAACCGCGGCTGCCCCTACGCCCAGCGCGCCCACGTCACCCTGCAGGAGCTGGGCCTCGATTTCGAGGAGGTCACCATCGACCTGGACGTGCCGCGCGAGCCCTGGTATCTGGAGATCAACCCTGTATGTCTTCCCCTGTCCTCCCCTGTCCTCCCCTGTCCTCCCCTGTCCTCCCATCTCATCCCCCAGCTAATTAACTAATTCATTCCCTCCTAGCGCGGCCTGGTCCCCTCCCTCTCCTACAACGGCACCATCCTCACCGAATCCGCCATCGTCTCCCAATTCCTCGCCGACGCCTACCCCTCGCACCTGCTCCCCCCGTCCAACACCCCCGAAGGCGCCCTCCAACGCGCCCGCATCGCCTTCTTCTTCGACGCCTACAACAGCAAAGTCGCCCCGCTGTACCACGTCCCCATCCGCGCCGCCTCCGACGCCGACCGCAAGTCCGCCACCGAGGCCCTCGCCGCCGCGCTCAAGAAGGAGGTCGCCCCCCTGATCTACGCCAACGCCCAGGGCACCGGTCCCTTCTTCGGGGGCAGCGAGACCTTGACCTTTGCGGAGGTCTTGCTGGGGGGGTTCTTGTTGCGCTTCGAGACGCTGGCGAAGCCGGAGTATGGGCTCTTCGACGGTAGTTTGACGGCGTCGTTGAATGAGAATGCGGATTTCGCGCGCTGGTCCAAGGCCACGAGGGAGCATCCGAGTGTGAAGGCGATTTATAATGAGAAGGCTGTGGGGGAGAGGTCGGTGAGGAGGTTTGGGAAGAAATAGACGGGGATGTATATAGAGTGGATGGTACACTGTGGATATAGGTTGGCTGGGTGATGAATTTATGTGTTATGCTGTGCGTATGTGGCGTGTGCTTTGTGGTGGTCGAGACCGTCGTCGTGACATAGGTGGTGTATTGTAAGTGTCATGCGTCTGGAACCTCCATCGGAATTCATCTCGCGGGATCGATTCCCTGAATTGACAATTGTCCAAGAAACCCTGAGAGGGAGTTCTTCGTTTGCGTCGGTGTCCTTCCAACAAACAGGTTCCTCAGATGGCCTCCCCCACCGCCATTGTAGTCGGTAATCCCCACCATCCCCTCCACACCCCATGACCCCTAACACTGACACTGATCCTGATACTGACACCGACACTGGCAGGCGCCGGAGCCGGCGGAGTCGCCGTCGCAGCGCGACTCGCAAATAACGGCTTCCAAGTGACAGTCGTGGAGAAGAACGGGGACATCGGCGGACGATGTTCCCTGCTGCATCAGAATGGCTACGTGTGTCTCTCCCACTCCCAACACACGACGCATTCTAACCATTCAGCGCTTCGACCAAGGTCCCTCCCTCCTCCTGATGCCCGAATACTTCCACGGGATATTCCACGACCTCGACACGTCTCTGGCAGCCGAAGGCATCGACCTGCTGAAATGCGAGCCTAACTACCGCATCTGGTTCGCTGATCACGATACCCTCGATCTCACGACTGATCTGGCGAAGATGAAGGCTCAGATTGAAGAACATGAGGGGCGGGCTGGGTTTGAAGGGTTCCTGCGATTTATGGTGGAGTCCGGACGACATTATAATCTCTCGTGCGAGCATGTCCTGCAGAGGAATTTCCCGAGTCTCTGGAGCATGCTCAGGCCGGGTTTGCTGAGAGTGCTGTGGAGCTTGCATCCGTTCGAGAGTATCTGCTCGCGTGTTGCTCGGTACTTTCGCTCGGAGAAGATGCGGCAGGCGTTGACGTTTGCGAGTATGTATTTGGGGATGAATCCCTTTGAGGCCCCCGGGACGTATTCGCTGCTGCAGTATACCGAGTTTGCGGATGGGATTTGGTATCCGGCTGGGGGGTTTTACGGGGTTGGTCTTGCTTTCTGTTTGATGGATGATGTTAACGTGGTGTAGGTGCTAGATGCCCTCGCCCGAGTGGGTACAAGACTGGGAGTTGACTATCGACTCAATTCCCCCGTTTCGTCGATACATCTCTCCCCGGATGGGAAGTCGGCCAGTGGAGTGTGTCTTCAGTCTGGGGAACTTCTACACTCCGATGTCGTCGTCGTCAACGCCGACCTGACATACGCGTACAACCATCTCCTCCCGAAATCAGTATACGCGGAAACCCTCAAGAAGAGACAGACATCCTGCAGCAGCATCTCCTTCTACTGGTCGCTCGACACCACTTTCCCGGAGTTGAAGAGCCACAACGTCTTCCTGGCAGATGAATACCGCGAAAGCTTCGACGCCATCTTCAAAGACAACCATATCCCCGACCATCCATCCTTCTACGTCCACGTTCCCAGTCGACTAGATCCGTCCGCCGCACCAGCAGGAAAAGACGCGGTGGTCGTGCTAGTCCCCGTCGGACATCTAGGAGATCCCCCCGCCTCCAACAAGGAAAGTCCCAAAACACCGGAACCCTCCTGGGACAATACAATCTCCCAAACCCGCACTCTCATCCTCGACACCATCGAAGCCCGAACCGGCGCATCCCTGCGCGACCATCTCGTCAACGAGCAAATCGAGACCCCGCGGACCTGGCAAGCCAAGTACAATCTTGATCGGGGGGCGATTCTCGGCCTCTCGCATTCCTTTTTCAATGTTCTGAGCTTTCGGCCCAGGATCTGTCATCCGTGGATTCGGGACTTGTTTTTTGTGGGCGCGAGTACGCATCCTGGGACCGGGGTGCCGGTTTGTTTGGCGGGGAGTGGGATTGTTTGTCAGGAGATTTTGGCGACAAGGGAGGAAGATGTGGGAGGGAGTAGATATTTGCGGGTTTATGGGTGGGTTGTTGTTGTTTTGCTGGGCTGTTGGCTCTGGTGGGCGTTTGGGGGTGGGATTTGTTTGGATGTGGTGTGGTGTCTTCGAGTCCTTTGACTGGACTATGATGGAGCAGAGCGCACAGCTTTTGAGGTGTCTAATATCTAATCTCTTATATAGTATCTAATCTCTAATCTCTCTGAACGGCATTAATAATTTGAGGATGAAGGTAACCTATCATACTCAGCAACTCCCAGGTGCAGGTAATTTCTTTGCTGTAAGCAATAAGTGAATAGATGCACAACCCCGACATTCCATTGGCGGACTCTAAATCCAACACTTCCAGCCCAGACATCATTCCATTGTACCTTTCCTCCTATTTCCCCCCAAACCAACCCTTCCTTGATTATCGATCAGACCACCCACCCCGCAGACCTTCACATGACGGATGTCCTGCAGCGATGATGCGCAGACCCACACCACACGCCGACATCACTCTGAGGTGACATGACATAAAACCCTAGATCTCCCGGGCATCCTGAGGGAAGACAGACACGATGGGGTTGGATTATTGTTTGTTGTGAGACCACCCGCACCCCCAGCTAATCACTTGAATCTAGAGTCATCCATCAACAGAGTGAAGGCAAGGCTAATATGTTTGTGTGTGGCCAGTCACTGCACCTACACCATCCCTCTAGTGACGGCGCTGTCGGTGGTATACTACCCCTTCTTCACGAGGGAGGATGTCTTCAAGATTGCAAGTTTGGTTACTGTATCTTCCTCTCTCCATGACATTTCCCTCTGTGATGACGAACGACTATGGCGGCAATCTGACGGGGTCAAAAAGATAGCCGTCCTCGCAACAGCGCCATGGGACTCGCACCTCATCGACGCGAATATCTGGACCTATCCGCCCACCGCCGTGCTCGGACCCACCCTCCTCGGCATTCCGGTCGAGGAGGTCTTTTTCTTCGTCGTGCACAGTTATACGACAAGTGTGGGATACTGTATCCTTACGAAAGCGCTCGTGCGACCCATTTACCTGCGGCCATGCGCGGAGACGAAACGCGTCCGGGATCTGGGGGCGCTGGTCTTACTGGGGGTGCTGGGCGCGGGAACGGCGTGTCTGCTGGCGGGAGGAAGAGGGACTTATCTGGGATTGATTCTCACTTGGGTGTCTCCGATGTTGCTGTTTCAATGGTATTGTCGTCTGGTGTTGGGTTTGAGCGTGGCTGATGGTCGCAGGATCCTTTCGTATGCGTTTCTTGTTGCTCTGCCCTGGAGGCCTATCGCTGTGTCGGTCTGCTTGCCGACGGCGCTTTTATGGATTGCGGACGCGCGCGCACTGGCTGCTGGGACGTGGAAGATTGAGTCCGGCACGAAGTTGGGGTATCAGGCGTATGGATTGGATGTGGAGTGCGTTGCCACAACATCTTGTTTCAAAGGGTCTGTGATATCTAACAGCCACAGAGAAGCTATCTTCTTCCTCGCGACGAATCTGATGATTGTGGGTGGCTTGGTCGGATTCGACTACGCCTTCGCGCTCGAAGAGTATCGGGTTCTTTCTACCCCTTCTGCAGAGAGCTCGCTGAAACGGACAGTCCTCGGCCTGATTCAACCAGTCACTTTTGACCGCGGTCTGATATCGGATCTCAGCCAGGCCGTGGCCCGACTGAAGGACAGAAGCCAGAGTATGTTTCTGGGCAGCGCGCTGTTCCGGGGACAGCTGCGGATGGATCTCATCTTCTTGTATCTCTCTCCTCTTTGCATGGTCGGCACGGTCTGATTGGATGGTGATAGGTACTCTTTCTGTCGGGTCATGGATGATCTTATCGATGAAGCGGCGGATGAGAGTCAAGCGCAGTACTGGATCATGCAGTGCAGGAGTCTCCTCGACGGGGAGGTGAACTGTTCCCGACGCAACAGAGGAGAAACCGCGCAAGGGGAAGCTGGAGCATGCAAGAGTCAAGCTGACGACCCAGCCGCACAAACCAAGCTCACCACCCTCCGTCGCGCAATCCACCTCGTCCCCTTGTCTCGAATGAGCTACCCCCCCCTGCACGACCTCCTCAAAGGCTTCGAAATGGACCTCGCCTTCACCTCCAAGCAAGATACCTTCCCCATCGCCACAGAAACAGACCTGGACCGCTACTCCTCCTACGTAGCCAGCACCGTCGCCACACTCGTCCTCGACATCATCTTCTCGCATTGTCACGAGAATCCCCCACACCGCGCCGCGGAAATCAGACACGCGGGCGAGGTCATGGGCAAGGCACTACAGTGCCTCAATATCGCGCGGGATATCCATCGCGATGCTGTCATCGGCAGGGTTTATGTTCCTACCTCCTGGTTGGAGGAGGCAGGGCTATCCCCGGGGGATATTTTGAGCTGTCCGCATTCTCCGGCTGTGTATGGTTTGCAGGAGAGGTTGCTGGATAAGGCGGAGGGGCTCTATTGGGAGAGTCGGGGAGCGGTGGAGTGGCTTCCTGCAGGGGTGAGGGAGCCGGTGAGGGCGACGGTGGAGAGTTATATGGATATTGGACGGGTGCTGAGGGTGAGGAGGGGCCGGAGTTTGGAGACGGAGGGGAAGATGAGGGTTCCCTTGGGGAGGAGGTTGGTGGTCGGCTGGTTGGCGATGCTGTAGCGGGTCGTTTGAATGCCAATTCGCAAAGCTACCTTAGCTTGTACTTTGGCCGTGATGAATACAGGTCAGGATGGGGATGCTTGCAGAATTCATACATAGCGGGTAGTCCCATAATACTCAATTTATCCTGGTCTTCCGTCGTCCGATCCAAATGCGAGAATGATCGAGCAATATCAAGAAAATACATCCTCCCCACAAGAGATCTCCCAGAACCCTACTCCACCGGCCTCCTCCCCTTCCCCTGATAATCCTTCAACACCCCCCTATACCCCCATCATACCCCACCAACCCCATCCACTCCCTCACACTCCTCACCCTATCCGGGAGAACCCGATCCATGATCAAATAATCCCTCTGCGTCAGTTGATCCTTCCAGGTATTCCAAAACCCCGAGAAATTGTCCCGATAGCTCATCAACGTCGCATCATCCCTCCCGGCCTCCTTCCCTCCAATCTTCGCCTCGGGATCCGGGAAGATCCCGCTGCTGAAATACTCGTCCAGAGTGACGTCTTTATACACCGCCCGCTTGCCGGTCACTTCGCTGAATGTGGCCGCGAGTTCCTCCCAACTGACATCCTCTGTTGCCACGTGCAGTTCCAACCCATTGCTTTGCTCCGCATTCTCCACCATCCACCGGACATATCGCCCATAATCCTCGAGGCAAATCAGCGGACACCGCGCCTCGCCCAGCGGCGCAGCGAATACCAACCTCCCGGGCTCGTCTGCATCTGGATCCGGATACGGGCGCAGAAACTCCCACAGCGCCTCCATGTACATGCACGACGTGATCACAGACCACTTCATCGGCTCGGTCGGCTGCGCCGAGAGAAACTGCACCACCTTCCCCTTTCCGTCTAGATGTCCGCATCGGTATTTCGGGAGGAAGTTGCCCAGTTTGGACCCGTATTCCAGCCCCGCGTAGATGAAGTGGGAGATGGCGTGTTGCCGGCATAGTTCGTATAGTCGGATGCCCCAGTATATCTCGGCTTTTTCGCCCAGTGCGAAGCCGTTGGTGTTTGCGAAGACGATGTCCGTGTTGCTGAGGGCAGAGTGGAGGGTGGGTTCGGAGTACGGGGTGCCGGGGATGAGGGTTACGGAGGGGAGGGTCGTGAGGTACTGCGCTGAGGGGGAGGTGGTGTCGCGGGTGATGATTTTGATGGTGTATTCTGGGTTGGTGGCTAGGGCTAAGGGTGGGTGGAGGTTAGTATGGAGTTGGAGTTGGAGTTGGAGTTGGGATGGGATGGGGGCTGGAGTGCCTACCTTTGACGACTGGGATGCCTTGGGCACCGGTGCCGCCGATGACTAGAATGGTCTTCATCTTAGTTGGGTTCACTGAGTTGGTGGCAGCGTTATTGCGCTGGTGGGAGATAATGGGGATTGCGTGTGTAGGGAAGGCGGGGTTCGTACTTATACTTATATACTAACCAATGAACCATCCCGGTCCCGCCATGCTCGAGGTTGAACATGATTGAGGCCTGACGTCATGCGATACGAGGGACTTCGACCTGGTGGCATGTCTTGTTACACTGTCATGATGGATGATGTATGCATCTCAATTAGCTAGAAGCAGGTGGGACATGGTGTGTTCGCTATGGAACAACCAGAGGGGAAGACGAGTTACCTGGCAGGCGCTCATCAGTATGCATCAGATCTGTCAAACCTGGATTTTCCCGCTTTACAGATCTTTCGTTTGCCTTGTTTTGCAACTTACTATTAAGTTGTTATTATTCCCCTCAGGTGCACCCAGCCAAGACTCACCATCTTCCAGGGAGGGAGGATACAGTAGCGTCCTTCGCGTACAGATTTGTGTTCCCGACGGGAGGGAAGCTATTGTATTCCTCTCCCAGGATATCAGAGAGCAATTGCAGGTTGCATGTCTGGTCTGAGTCACGGATCAAGCCCAAACCCCCGGTCCGGTTGCCATGTGGTCAACTGCCGGGAGGATTTACAGGTGGTTGATACTGAGCGGATTGGGTTGAAATGTCCAGTGGGCGGGACTTCTAGCAAACACTGCAGTTATTATACACAACTATCTATGTCTTGAGGCAACCATTGTTCAAGAACGCTGCCGAGGAGACAGCCACAAGCAGAAACTTTATTAAACGATTCATATCACACCAAGCATTCTAATATATGTCTCCCAGGAGAAATCTACGCTTTCCATGCATGCACAATCACACCTTCTTCGACCCCCTCCTCTTCCTAATCATCAGCGTGGACCCCCCGATCAACGCCGCCCCCAGCAACCCACAGCACCCCCCGAACAGCTGCAGCCCCGAGTAATCGGTGTAGTTCTGCTTTTGCAGGATAGCGCCCATGATGGGTAATCCGGTCAAACACCTGTTCGTCGTCAGAAAAGAAACCCCACAAGGGTTGGAATACTTACGCAACAGACATCACCAGCTGGAAGGTCCCGAATCGCTGGCCCAATGTCTGCAGGTCGCCCACTTTGGCCACGCAGGGCATCAGGAGGGAGACCACCGAGCCGCTGACGAAGCCGTAGACGGCGGCGAAGACGATGATGCCCGCGTGCGAGGGGTGGTAGTTGAAGGGTAGCCACAGGCAGAGCATCGAGGCGCCGGTGAGGGTGCAGCAGACTGTTAGCACGTTGAAGTGACCGAACACGTCGGCTATTTGAGGGGGGATGGTACGTCCGAAGACAGAAGCGCCGCTAGATCTGTCAGTAAGGGTTGATGATGATGATGATGATGATGGAAGGGGGTTTGTCCTACTTGATGATTGAGATGAGGTAGAGGGCGAGCGTGGATGAGAATCCCGCGTTCTCGGCCATGCTGGTCAGGTAGTCGAATGGAGCCCAGATTCCCCACCTGTTGTTGTTGTTGTTGTCAGTGCGGTTCGGAATTTGGACACATTGTGGTGGGGGGCTAACATGATGAAAAATGCCCCGGCTGTGTACAGCCCAAACGCACTGTCCTTCAGCAAGGCCAGGTCGACCCAGGCTGCTTTTCCGTCCCATTCCTTCCTCGGCAAGCGGCTCCGGACCAGGGCGCATGCGAACACCAGCATGACCCCGACAAGCAAGGCCGTATACCGCACCGCGCCGTAGAACCCCACGTCCTCGATGACACGGTTCAGGAAGATCGGGAAGATGACACCGCCGAGCGAGCTCCCCGAGACCGCAATCCCGGTGGCCAGTCCGCGCTGGCGCACAAACCACTGTCCGACACAGATCATGGCGGAGGTGAACACGCCGCCCGCCCCGATGCCAAAGCAGAGCCCTTGAGCTAGCAGAATCTCATAGTACTTGGTGGCCAGACTCGTCATGCAGAGCCCCAGCACGCAGAGAACGCTGCTCGGCCATAGGACGGGCACGGGGCCGTAGGTGTCGATGACACGGCCCCAGAGCGGCCCTGGAGCCCACATGAGGGCCAGCTGGAGGGCAAAAATCCACGAGATGTCGGAGGCGTCATAGTCCTTTAGGGAGGTTTCTTGGTATATGGCTTGGAACACGCCGATGCTGGGTGAGATCAATACTCAGTCGGTTAAGCGAAAAAACGATAGACGGGTTGAGCATACGCATTTAGGAAGCCGAAAGACGAAAACAAGGCGCAAAAAGCACCCGCCACGGTCATCCAACCCCTGACACCCCCTTCAGGGGGGATGACTGGCTCAGAGACCGACTGTTCCTTGGATTCAGACATGGTTGATTGATACCCCAAGAACCAGCAGCGGGGGCTGGCTGCAATATATAACTAGTATGCATGCGCTGGGACGGGGCTTGGCCCTGAGGGTCTCAACAGCAGCCGCTCGGCTTACGAACCCCCAAATCCGATTGTCGCCGAATCAGGACGATCGCGCTAAAGCTGGTGGAGGTCGACTGGACTGGCCCTGGTCGGCCTTCGGCCGTTCGCCTGTCCGAACGACGCGATGCCTGCCCTGAAAGGCGGTGATCAGCCCGTTGGTACTACGGAGTATACCCTTAGCAATCAGCATTGGGCATGGACCGGGGATTGATCGCGGGTCATATTGGGCTTCACCACAGGAATACGATGCTGAGTGAAGTTGAACGGCGTACTCCGAGGACTGACGGACTCCAGCATGCATTATTGCCTAGAGGATGCCGGGTCACATTGCATCGCTGCTGCTGTCCAGGGTGTCATGCGGGCAGGCCATAGTTCCTCTCAAGTCTCACCGAATGCGGATCCTCTTTTCCCCCCCGGGTCTTCCCGGCCCACTCGGCCTACGCCTCGATGGCCGACTCTATCCCCGACTTCTCCGCAATCCACATGAAACTTCTTTAGTCTCGTCAGTCGTCAGGGCCAGGGCCAAGACCTAGACCTTGCTGTGCGATGGTCGTTTACCGGTCGGGATGCCAATATCGCATAGGAAGGGCAGGATTTGCAGCGTTACTGCACCTGGCTCGTGGCATTTTCTCCGACGCGGCGATTGCTTCCTCGCACGGTCGCGGACATGGCGGACAAGGCGGCCGTTGATGTGTGCCACCCCTGGGCGCCTTCCAGGCTGCAGTACCGATTACCTCCTGGCAGGTTATGTTGGCGGATGTTTGCATTCGCATTTGAAGCACAAACATTGTCCATGTAGACCATCTCACTGTTCAGGGGTATTGCCACGTCGAGGCGGGCTTCCGGGCGATAGATACAGCGGGCGTGCGACCCGGGGTGAAGGCCGAGGGGCCCTAATTCGTGTCTCTTTCAGAAGACACGCATCCTTCATTCAACATTTCACCCTCTCAGGGTATAGACACACACATTTACTCATATAGATAAGTAATAGAATCAGCTCTAATATACCGATATATTTGAATTTATTAGATATTTCATACAGCTCTATTTTTATTGCTTGATTTGATTATTTCGATCATTTTGAAATTTGATTTAAAGGATTAATCATATGTTGAATGAAGAAGAGTAATATAATTATTCTATCTCTGGCTTAGTAAGTATATATTCTGGCAATTATCAAAAGAATCTGTCAGATGGCTACTAGTTAGAAGAGATTAAGCACTCTAGCACTTAAGTATATTAATATCATAACTTCAAGAACTATCTTATCTATTGTCTACTAGCGTCGTGCTTCTGTGTCTTAGGCCGTGTACAGGTGAAGCGTCCGGAAGCCCCTACCCCCCTGAGAAATCCACTTCACCTCTCGAGCATCGCACCGATGCTTCCGCCCCAATGATTCCTTGCAACACGGTCGGGATCCGTCAGCACCAACAAAATATCGCATGCGTCGTGTCAGCCACGTGGTCGAGTGGGAGCTCCCCGAGCCGCTGAGCCCCGCGAAACCAATCCACATTCCGGATAGAGTCTGTCATTGTTAATGCGTGCGGGTTGGGTGTGCGTCCGGGAGATATAATTAAAACTGCGAAGAAAGTAGTCTGGAATCTGTGGAAGCTATTTAGCAGGCCAATCTTCTGGTGGTCTGCGCCTTCCCTGAGGAAGAAGTAAATGCTCTACAAAGGGGGAAAGGAGGGGGGCACCATCATTCAAAAAATATGGCATTACACATCCACAAGGGAAAATATAGAGAAAGTAAGATCAACCAGTTTATCCTTGTACGTCTGGAGTCCGGCAAACCTGGATAGGATATGGCTCCTGCAGTCCTTGCCCTGCTAAAGAGTGCCTCTATGTAAAACTAAAACATCGACATTCAGCGGAAGAGCCTCTTATCCCTAGCCAGTCTTAATCAGACTCTTGCATAATAAGACGGACAATCAATCACACAGCGCACTCGAAACACCGGGTACTCGAAACACCGTAGCTAGCCCACTGCCACGCAGGCACCGAGCGACCAAGCGGCGAAGCCTACCCTCGGCCTCTAATGCAACCGCCGGGTTCAAGGGGGCAGCCAGCCAGTCCTGTCCAAACAGAACCACGTAGCACATCGCGTCTGAAATACTCCCCGCACCAGTGGGAGTTCCACTCTGCGCATGCGTAGAGGGCCGAGGGCGAAGGCTGTCCTTCGATGGCCAATGGATCAATCACCTTGCCGCAGCGGACTCGAACCTGGGCTCCGTTGTGGTAGATTAGGGCCAAGCGCCCGTACTAAACCATGTTCCTGTCAAAACCCAGTATCATTCAGTATCACGCCTACTTGGGTGTCTGGACACCTTTTTAGCCGAGTGGTCTTTTTGGTCTGTCAGTCCTGGGTCGGGCTCTCCCCCAACGATCAACAATCAATCCTCACCTCAACCCTCCCCTCGCCCATATCACCATTTAACCGCCAGGCTCCGCTCAGAGCCCCCCTAGCCCTGGTTATCGAACGAGCCCGGTATCCAGTCGATGTCCAACATTTACTGCCCTTTCTGCGGGGTCATCCTGCTACCCGATCCCTACCGTGACGACGATGACGACGATGACGACGCAGCGTCCCCCCCGACCCGGGTTCGCCCTTGGTACGCAGAAGTACGAGGCGTCTACTCAACAGATCCCGCGCTTGACCAGATCAGCATGACTGGGTTAGGGATAGTCCGCTGTCGGAACAGGCTCTACGCGCCGCTGGACGACGATCGATCCTATGTCGATGTGGGGATTGAGGCGTTGGAGGAATGGAGACTGTGTGGACCATCGGGATCCCGCTGGTGCTTCGGTTTTCACAACTCATGCTGGAAAGTGCTCCTCCTTCGGCTCGGCCATGGGCAGAAGGATTATATCCCGAATGAGCTCACCATCGCAACGTCGGTCTTCCACCAGCTTTATTGCACCCCTTGCATCGATGCCTCCTGGTTCCAATTCGGCCACTACTATCAGGGCGCTGCGCAAACCCACGTATCGTCGGGTCGGATAAAGCCAGTGGGTCTGGGCTCACCTTTCTATGCGGACCCCAACGCGATTCCTTCCGCGGATGAC
This sequence comes from Aspergillus heteromorphus CBS 117.55, assembly GCF_003184545.1. Classification (NCBI taxonomy): domain Eukaryota; kingdom Fungi; phylum Ascomycota; class Eurotiomycetes; order Eurotiales; family Aspergillaceae; genus Aspergillus; species Aspergillus heteromorphus. The sequence continues at coordinate 67,605 of NW_020290453.1, forward strand.
TTAGAAGCCAGTGCGACGGGCGCTGGACGCAATGAAAAGCGGCATCCAGTCCCGTATCCCGAGGGTGTGAGAACAGGAACACGCGGCAAGCTCGGACCGCCCCAGCGCCATGTCTTCGACAGGCTCTCGCCTGAGCTGCGTTTGGAGATATTTACATATCTATCCTTTCCTGATGTCCTCAGAACGAGACTCGTGTGTCGAGGTCTAGCTCTCATCACCAACCTCCCGCAGTCTTACTGGCGCAGTAGGTTTTTGCTTGGTCAGGAAGCCGACTTCCTTTTCCCGAGACTTACGTCTGCACGAGACTGGTCTCGCCTTTTCTTCGCAACTCGGGCATCCCTCAGGGCCAAATTGCCGCCTTTAGTCAACCGAAGAAGAACCCGGCAGCTTCTGGAACCCATTGCCGCCCTTGTAGAGCTAGCCACTGTATCGCGGACCGGTCCACACGGTTCTGTCATGGATTCGAGGCAAATTCAAGGCAGCCATCCTCTACTAGAGGATGGCCAGAGCGCCGGAAAACAGCCTCGCTCCATGGAGATGGCTGGCTCTTTTTCCGGTCAGATATCCTCTGTTGGCATGGACAGCCCCTTGAATGAAGGATGTCGCGTGCTTTACCATAGGTCACAATCATTGATGCCTCCATATCCACAGCCGTCGCAGCGAATAGGGGTCTCAATCGTTCAGATTGGTGCGCGACGATTTGTATCTGAGATAAACGTACTTTCGGGCCCAGTCGGATATTGCACGCCAACTTCCGAAACCTCGATAGAGATGCCATCCACTCTCCACATAAAAGCTCTCTGTGTGGCGTTTTGCTCGGAAGGTCTCACAGGAATCAAGTTCCTCTTCACAGAGTTCTGTTCATCGGACTGGGTTGGTGATGCTAGCGGATCGGGAATCGCTCAAGGTATCCTTGAAATACCGGAACTACCCAACCGGTACTGCCTGCTTGCAGGGTTAGATCGATTCAAGATCGTTTCACTTGGCGTCGGCGCATCGACCGAGGATTCCAGCGCTTCTCTGGGCCCCTCTCAATATATATCAGATTCGGGTCGTGTACAGTCACATCTGTGGACACCGCATCCCCCAAGGCACGAGGAGTTGACACTTACTACTCTTTTACCATCTCTACCTCCCCGTCATTTTGAACCGCTAACCAATATTGACTTTGGTGGTCCAAGAGGTCTCCTCTTAGGGTCTCTAACGAGGCTTGCGTTTCACATGGCATCCGGCCCTCACCCGCTCATTGGAATAGAGATATTCTACTCGGATGGAAAGTCGGCACTTTTCGGGTCTGATGGTGGCTGCGAGATTTCTCTTTTTGTTGATGGTGCGAAGGGAGAGCGTGTGAATCGAATCGACATTCTAGAATATAATCGGAGATCCCACCGAGCAAGTGGTCTCGGTGGCCTGCAGGTCTTTTCCCACATGCCCCCCCCCTCAAGTCTTAGTGTGCGATGTTAATTTGGACCAAGGTCTCGACAAACTATGAACGAGCCGCCACTTTCGCCCCTCTCCATTATTGCCTTAACGCCACCATTGAGCCAGTACGAATTTCACCGCCCAGCAACATCGTTACTGGATTCGTTGCACTTTGGGAAGTATGGAGAGTATGTACTCATGCCTGAGCAGGAATTGCGGCAGCTAATTAGTCTCAGGGAAATCAGGGCCGGTTTATCCGATTTGGTGTTCAGTCTCAACCGTGTGACGAGCACCCGATGACACCCAATCATCTGGATCATGACTTTACGACGAAAGGTTCGCACATTTCATCAACCGCTCGAATCAGGGCAACTATCAGACATACGCATCACTCAGGAACGTCCGGCAGATTTGGGCATCCCGGGGCGTTCGAGGCCGGTCCAGAGCCTCCAATTGCATATCCGGATTGAAGCTGGAGTATCATGGCCATGCAAGCCCCGGCGTAGTGGGCCAATGGATGGAAGAACTCGATGATAGATTTGAGCTCTCCCCAGATGAGGAAGTCCAATCATTGATCATCTGGCTCACTCCGATAGGCTTCTCCAATGAGTGCCCCGGGATGGAAGTCGGGCAAGCCGTCGCGATCCATATCAAGACGACGCACTCCCGCAGTGTGACATTTCGCTCCCCGGAGTTTCACTCCCTTCCACCCCGAAGGCAGCAATACCAGTACCATAGCACCTCCGATGAGAAGCTGACGGCCATTTCCTGGATACTAAATGAATCCTCCGATCTTATCCGAGGAGCAAGGTCTGCGAATGCAAACCCACGCCAGCGTCGTTCGATCTTGGTCCCAGAACAACAAGCTCCTTTTGATCAGGTACAGAAACTGTACTTCGAGGCACAGAGTGACAATGACCGTAGAGAGACCATCGTCACCGCCGAGGCCTACTTCCACAATCAGACTATCGTCGGGCTTGCTTTTGTCTACACTTCTGGTACACGGGCCAGCATTGGCGATGTCAATACGGACGCCAGCCAAAGGATTCACTTTGAGCCAGATGCTGGTGTCATTGGCTTATCGGCTGCTGTCACCGCGCGCGAACTAGTGGCGGTCGAGTTCGAGGTCGCAGGGAATGAAGAGACTCGGCATACAAAGCTGACACTCTCGATCGATGACGCGGTCCATCCCGTCAAGTATGACTGGCGGGATGTGTGGTGTAAGGAGGATATATCTGCGGAAAGCTACCAGCGGCTCCTTGAGTGCAACAGAGGGGTATACAAGGCCCCGAGTAAGTCGAGGCTGGTTGGGGTCTATGTGGGATGTGAAAACATCGCTCGTGTTGGAGCATTGTACGAGCCAGAGCTTTCTTAACGACGAGCAAAGAGCTCTTCATTAAAGTCAGTACCAATAGTAACCGCCCCCACTGCTGGGCTGGTCTCGTCAAGGCTCAACACGCGCCCTTTACCCCCTCCGCAGCCGCCTCCAAACAAACCGGTCCTCTAGCCGGCATCGCCACTACGAGGACCGAGAAAGACTTGCCCCAGACAGCCACCACATCCTAATGCGCCCTCTCGCCCGCGCGGATGCCCTCATCCCAATCCTCCCCCCGGGGGGGAACCGTCCGTCTAGGCCTCTCCTCCCACCTACCGTCCTTAGGAGAGCTAGGATGACGCGTAATGCGGCTATTTCGGCGGAGTTGGATTGGGTGAGAAGTTGTAGTCCCGAGTTAGAAATACCATTGCCCATCCAGGTCAGATCCAGGTCGCAGAACGAATACACCCTTGAAGTGCATGACAGGATTGAACTTTTCACACAGCCCACCAGCATCAAATTTACAATCATCCTAACCAAGTCTCCTGCGCACCTAAATCTCCATCCTCATCAGCGTCCCCAACCACGGGCTCTTATTCGCCCTCTCATGACTCCAGTCCCCCACTGCCTCAAAGCCCTGCTCCTCATAGTACCTGCAAGCATGTCAACAACCATGTCAACAACTCCCAACCCCCACATCCGATCCAGACTCACTCACCTGACCAATTTCCTCCCATTCCCCGCCCAACTATCCACCCACAGCGCCCTCATCCCTCTCTCCCGCCCATACTCCCGAATCCCTCGTATCAGCGCCGCCCCCGCCCCGCGACGAAGCTCTCCCACTCGCGTATCCGTCACGATCACCTCAAGATAGAGAAACCCTTCCCCTTCCCCTTCCCCCTCTGTCCCCGGAACCGGAACAGGTACAGGAACCGGAACAGCCAGTTGCGTCTGCGAAGCCACATACCCCGGAACCCAATTCTCCCGAACATACGCGAATCCAACAGGTAGAACGCGTTTCCCGTCGGCTGTCAGGCGCAGATGCGGGGGAGTGTCGCCGGCTTCGGGATGGGTGTGGGTATATTCCCGCTCGACGATGAATATGCGTAGTCCGTTGGAGATGTTACTTCCTGTGCGCTGGTTTGTCTCCGACTGTTGGATCTCTTTTCGTGTTTCGGTGGGGAAGTCGCCCCGTTCCGAGAAGGGGGTGAGGCCCCATTGGTCGATGCTGCCGATGGAGGAGAGGTAGGTGAGGGAGGAGTCGAAGGTGGAGATGATGAAGGGGGTGTCGGAGGGGTTGGTGTTGGTGCTGGCGTCTCGGATTTGGAAGGGGGATGGGGATGGGGGTGGGGGAGGCATGGTAGGGTAGTGGCGTGGAGTGGATTGTTGACTGGAGAAGATACCGGGTGGAGGTGGGGAGGATATACTGATCTGACACCGAGTGATCTGATGGATGGGATGGGATGGGGATGGGATGGGATAAGATGGGGATGCCCCCCCGCCTTTATACCCCGTTGGGCCCTGGGGCCGGGCCTGGGGGCACTACGCGCTATGCCTATCCTAGGCTTCTAGGCTTGAAGGGGCTGGGATTGGATCGCTTATCTTGCATCATTCATTCTACCTATAACGAGGCCCTTTCGATAAATAAGCTCAAACTTAACCCATATTCCCCCTTGTGTCTTGTGAATGATTCCTCCCTTCCTTGCTTGCCTACTATTGTCGCTCTTTGCGGACGGATCAATAGCCCTCATCTCTCGGGTCTCTTACACTGGCTTGTCGTAGAGCTCGTCCGCATCGAGAGGAGCTCTCTTGACCGGCTTATCATAGAGCTCATCCGCGTCGAGAGGTGTTCTTTTGACGGGTTTATCATAGAGCTCGTCCGCGTCAAGCGGGGCTCTCTTGACCGGTTTGTCGTAGAGCTCGTCCGCGTCGAGAGGTGTTCTTTTGACGGGCTTGTCGTAGAGCTCATCGGCATCGAGAGGAGCTCTCTTGACGGGCTTGTCGTAGAGTTCATCCGCGTCGAGAGGTGTTCTTTTGACGGGCTTATCATAGAGCTCGTCCGCGTCAAGCGGGGTTCTCTTGACGGGCTTATCATACAGTTCGTCTGCATCAAGAGGATCACGCTTCACAGGCTTGTCATACAGCTCATCGGCATCCAAGGGGGCTCTTCTTGCCACGCCTGCTCCTAAACAGTGAAATCAGTAGGCAGTGAGCGGGGTTGAGGGGATCTAACACTACCTTCGTTGGAGATGGGAACGGCAACGACCATTGATCCTAGCAAGGCAAGGATAGACAGTGCGCTGAGCTTCATGTTGGCAGTTGTTTCTTTATACTTGGGGTTCCAATGGTTGATTTGATGTAGCTGTGATTGAATGGAGAAACAACAATCTTCATTTGAGATGTTTGTCATTCTTTATATACTTCCATGACTGCTAAGCCATTGTCCTCGACCAGGCATCCTTACCCTTTCGTTCCGCCAGTCTACTTCCGCAACGCCCACAACCGAGCTATGTCCGGTGCGACGCGGGGTTTGTGGGATGAGACAGACCCCTCACAGATCGCGATGTCGTGCTTGTGTTAGGCAGAATGGTCGATGTCCGACAGCACTAGATTAGGTGCATTGCATCGCAAGAATGTTGGCACACCAAAGTATAGCCTCATGGACGATACCCAATGACAGCTCGCTATCTTGAACCTCCTTGGACTTCCTGACGACTATCTGCGGGGTTTCTACAGGAATTTATCATCATTCCCCGTAGCCTCGCCGTCGTTGTGCAACAACCTACTTGTCAGCCCTTGCTTCCGTTTTGCCTTGCGTCCGTCATCACCCCGCTTCAGTGGCCATTGACTGGTTTGGCTTTAAGATGGCTCAATCACTGGCTCGACATTGCTATTCCTTGCTGACTTCGCTGTCTATAGTATCCCTCCGCGGGTTGCCTCCTCAGCCACAGCAAGCGTACCCCTCAGCTCGCATCAGCATTCCTGTCGTGATACACACCAGTTCGGTGCCTCCGATATTCCTGAGCCAATGCTAGCCAATACCACCGATTCTTGACCTTGGAAATGGATTCCTCCTTCCCCGACTCAGCCGCGATGATATACATCCCCACGAGATACCTTTTCCCGATGGGTAAGGACGTGCAGGACTCTCCACGCAAGCATGAGGGATTAACTCTCGTGATATATGTGATAATCGCAATCATTACGACAAAGTACTTGTAGGGTTACATCGGGACGCCTGAAAATCCATCGGACGGGCAATAGCCACCGACTGAATCGATTACTATTCCCTCTTATGCTTCCCACTCCCATCCCGTTGGATCTGTACATCCTCCGTCCATTCTGTCTATGATTATAATGCACCATGGATAACCAATCCGACTTCAGTTTAGAGAAACCTCTGATTTACAAGCCGGTCTCTCAACACGACGGGGACTCCACGGCTGAAGCCTCCGAGGACAATGAATCCCTTCTCTACCGCCAGAGACAGAGAAGTCATCACTGGAAGGCATACCTCAAGTACTCTGCCATCATCGGAGGACTCTTGCTCTTATACTCAACCATCATCATCACCGCGACGGTCCATGTAACTGACCAAAACCGCCGAATCGGCCAGCGATTCTTGAAAACCCCGGTCGATCCCCAGGCGATCGTGTATGAGCCACGGGTGATGGAACAGTGGGAGGATCGCCATGGCGAGCCGGTTACGTACTTCAGCAATCAGCCCAATGAACAGGTGGATAAGAACTGGCATGATCTGTTTCTATGTGAGTGTTGTCTACAACCTATGTGTCTCCAGGTTCAGCAAAGCTTACATGGGAGTTGTGGCAGATCAAAACATCGGCGTCGACCCGGAGCTCATGAAAGAGATGGGCCGCGAAGACGAGGGCATCAAACTCCCGGATGGAACGTACTACGGGTCAATTATGGTCTTCCATCACTTGCATTGTCTCGTATGTACAGCGTGCTTCGAATCGGTGGACAGGTTTGCTAACCCGTCAGAAAATGGTCTACCATGCCCTCAACCCCGAATACTATGGCCTGGATAACATGACTGCGGAGGGGCAGGCTTCGTGGAAGGATCATACGAGTACGTCCACGCTACACATTTCGTCACCGATCGCATGGCCCTTTGCTGATGACTCTCTAGCGCACTGCCTGCACATGCTGAAAGAGGCCGTGATGTGTCAGGGCGACACCACCGTCCTGACCATGATGTGGGCGGACTATCGGCTTCGGCCGATCGGGAACCTGACTTCCCCGCATGAGTGTGTGAACTGGGATCGTTTGATGGAGTGGGTGGAGCCCAATTCGAGGGATTTGACGCAGGAGGGCTGGTTGGTTCATCCGAAGTTTGGTATGTTCTGACAATCTTTGTTGGGGAGATCTTGCTGACGCTGTTCTGTTGTTAGGGCCCGTCGTGGTGGATGGTCATTTGGGGGCGGGGCCTATTGGTTGATGGGACGATGGGATATCGAGGGTTTTGATGGCTGTTATTTGCGAAACAGAACCCAATCTTTCGTTCTTATTATTATTATTTGGGTTTTCTGGTTTGTATGGTTCAAAATATATTCAGGGAACCTTTAAATTCCTAAGTGTAAATTGTATACTCCCAGGGCATACCCTCACTGAGGGATAGGATAGTTAGAACCCGTTGGTGTCGCTCACGCAGGATATATTGGCGAGCCTGCCAAATCTGCAGTATACGTACCCATTTCTGTACCCATCTGTTGGAAACCCATCCTGATTCCCCCTGTCTGGGTAACCCTGTTTTTAGTTGTCCCCTTCCGGGCGCGTGCACCGCCACAGCCGACGAGGAACCGATCCACCGCATCTTCCCCGCCACCACGCTCTCACCCCTTTCAACTCTAACAGTCCCTCCATAGCCCTCCATTCTGATTACTTTCGTCAGTCAGGCAGTTCCAGCTTCGTCGCCTGCCCGGGAACACCACCACGCTTCCCTTTCCGTTGACGTGCCGCTTTAGTGAGAGGGAGAGGGATATCCCGTGCGCGAGATTGTATTGGTTGTTGTGCGGCACGAAGCCCGGGATTATGTCCGGGTGGAGTTCGATGTATGTCCATTTTTGGCGGGGTGTGTAGGAGGGTGAGTTGGTGCGTGTAGAAGAGGGCGCTGTGGTGGGGTTCGGGGAGGGGGGGGTGGGATTCGGTTAGTGGGAGGTCGGAGGCGAAGGGGAAGGCAGTTAGGAGGTTCAAGCCGTAGAACTGTGGTTGGGTTTGGCTGGTTAGTGGTGATTGGGGGTAGAGGGGTACGGGGACAGGGGGGGAGAGGTAGGTACCTTGACGCCAGTAGGGAGGACCAGCACTTGGAATCGCGGACACAAGGCCTGCAACGCGAGGACAGTATTTCGCACGATGGACACATTCAGGTCCGTTTCCACGGCAGGGTTCGCGTTGTAGTGTACGCGCAGAAGTAGACTGTTGTGACGTCCGCCAGGTGCGGGACGTGCGCGAGGAGGGTCTGTTGGAAGGTTTCTTGGTTGTCGGTGAGCAGGTCTAAACCCGAAACAAGTTGCAGCTTGGGCGACGCAGGCCACAGGGTCTGTTCCAGCGCCAGGGGTCGGTGAGTTAGGGCTGTGCTGTGGTCGAAGGCCGGGACGGGGTAGTCGTGCAGCAGCTCGTTGACAAATGCCTATCCGTTGATGCCGGAGGCTCCGAAGACCAGGCCGGGGGTTGATGAGCCACTCATAGTCATACTCGGAATTGCAGACACTGAAGACCTGAAGAGGGTAATGTTGAGGCCTTGGGTGGTAAGCGAGGATGGCGGGGTTATTATAGATAAAGCCACCATGACGCCAGTCGGAAGGTCATTGCGCACTAAGCATGCACCTGGCTACTTTGGTCCATCACCTCTCCTCGGACATCCACGCAATGTCTCATGTCTCCATTAAGCTCTCGGAAGTGTTTCTTCTATCAGGCTGTCCGGCAAGCCGAGAGGAAATGCAATTGGTGGGCACCGAGGCCGACATCATCTGCTGGCTTGTCCCAGGGCTCAGCCTGGGGTGCCGAGCCCCGAACTGAGCAGCCCCCGCATACTGACAGGCATCTCAAGTTGCCTCCGCGCAGAACTGTATGTTGGAATGTCCCTGCGTTCCTGCGACCGGTGAATACCCGTAAGTATGCATGGTCGGATCGAGCTCTGGTCCTCGACCCGTCACCTGGAGAATCGCAGCCAGCCAGTAGACGGGTTGTATGATCCTCGCACTACCCGGGCCTGGCCATCACCACTCACCACCGGACGGTACAGCCTCACGCGATAACTGCCCATCCCACGGTCTGTCTAGGTTTCCAACTTCTCGGCATTCTTGATACCCATGTGGGGTTGCCGAGCTACGCTCTCCACGGTCTATCCCTACCATTCGTCCCTCTGATGGCTGGGGAATGCCTGTGTCACCGGAAGTCTCTTCCGTGGCCAGGATGATACGATGGCCTTCACGCTGCTTCGGAACATATTTAACAGCGTTTGCCTTTCCCGGGCCAGAGAGGTTCCCTCCCCTGATTCTTACTTCATCCATCGTGACATACCTGCCCTGTTGTCGGGAAGCTGACATATACCTACCTACCTTTAGGCCAAGAACTTACCGTCCAGCGCAAGAGGTCCTTATTCTTACTTCCGTTCAGAAAAGTACATCCTCATCGGTCAGTCAGTCAGTCAGTCAGTCAGCCAATCCACACCAGAATCAAATCAGCATGCCTGTCCTCCCCTCCCTGCACAACTCCACCTTCGACGCCGACCTCCGCGACCGCCACGTCATCTACGACTACAACGCGCGCGACGCGCACGGCAATCCCGAGAAATGGCGCTATGAGATGTGGTTCTTCAACGAGGACCGCATCGTCTACGCCATCCACGGCGGGCCCATGGCCGGCCGCAGGAACTTCCAGGCTGCCACGTACCAGTGTATCCGGCCTGGGGAGCTCTGGCAGTGCAATTGGCTCGAGGAGACGGGCACCATCTGCTCGCTTGTGTATGATATTCCAAACCGCACGTTCACCACGTTGTTGGGCTTCTCCAATGGCCATTGGACGCAAAATGTCGCGGCGCGGGGTGATAAGCGGAATCCGGAGGATCTAGCGAGATGGAGAGACTTGGCGAAGGTCGGGGAGAGTCAGGCTGATCGGGTCTTGTTGAGTGAGCAGGCGGATATCTTGGAGGTGTTTTTGGGGCCGGGGGATCTGGACTTGATTGAGATGGGGTGGCCAACTTTATGAGGAGAACATTATGGCGGGGTGGATGGTGGAGTTGCTCTGGTAATGAAAATACTGGAGATATTTTTGCATCGCAGGCGGTGAATGATGGCACGTGTTCGTGTTTGTGGGTCACTTTTTATGCAGATTTATACTGACAAGGACTAATGAATATTTCCTGGTTTGGTCCGGATGTTTGCCTGCCTGGCAAGTCTTTCTCTTCCACCTTTCAAAAAAGAGTGCAATATCGTTATATCCATCAATTAAGACTGGGTTTCTAACATCAAACAGTAGCATTCAAAGTGTTCTGGAGTTATACCCTGTAGTTCAGTTTATAGTTGCTAGTTGTTCTGCGGGCCGCGGGAGCAAATATATATATATTTGATTCTGGCCATAGGTAAGTAGAGTAGTATTAATAGGTTCAATTACAGCACATACATCGCCTTTGTTCTCTATATATCAGACCGAATGAAAGAATAGTAGGCGTCAGATGCTATACTCACAGACTGGTCAACTGTTCTTAATCATATTGTCGCATTCACTCCTTTTGGAATTTGATTATACAATCAAAATGGGCCGTTTATTCTCTTTTTACATTTTCTGCTTCTACTTCTCACCTGCCAGTACAATCACTCTAGATTTTTATTTTCTTTTCTCAGACTTTACCATAGTTCCTCGATTCAATCCTCTCCGAACTAACTGTCTCATCTACCCGGTCTTGTATACGGCTTGAATCTGGGTTTACACAGAGCACAGGGAAATCCATACTTGGTCATTACAATAAGAGATTACCCAGGTCCTAGGAAAACCTTTGATCTGATAAGAACTCACTGCCAAGACTGGCTTTTCTTAATCTCTTTGTTCCCATCCAGTGGCGGCAACTCTCTCACAGACAGAAGGGCAATTTACTTTCGAGGAACTTTTCCAGGAGAATTATATTTTATGCCACAGCCTGTCTGCACCTATTTACTGTATACACGCAGACTTCGGGAATGAACCCCAGTTGAACCCCATCGGCCTCATGCCGACATGCTGACATGCTGACGGGATCCCGGGAGCCGTGACGGAGCCGGCCGAGACTCACCCACGATCAGGCCATCGCATCATGCCATGGTCGCGGTCCGACATAAGACACGCCTCCCTCCCAACGTCCTCATGTCGCGGGTGATCGCATCTGTTGCACGGGGAGCCGGCCTTTATAGACCAGACACAGAGACCAGACCCTCATCCTGAGGTGCCTCCCGAGGGCCCTGCTGCTGCCTGCTGCCTGCTGCCTGCTGCTGGCATGTGATAAGGACCGAGGTCTAGGGCAAACCCGGGCAACCGCCTTGGAAGTTCTCAGAACAAGGAAGTGGAATAGACACGGACGGAAAGCCCTTCAACCTCATTCCGACCTGCCAACCTGCCAGCTGAGATGGCATTCTCCCTTATCTGACACCCCGACTCGGGGAGAATCATCATCCGCGGTCCGGAACCGGCCTCCCATCGCCCAGCATTCACGCATGCTGGATTATCAATCAGACTATCCTGTCAAGGACGAGGGTGCAGGATCCTGCGGGCCAGGAACGGGTCGGCTTCGCCACCACCCCTCTCGGCCCTCGCCCGTCCCTTACCCCTCAGGGACCTTCAGGGCCTGCAGGATGCGCCCCCGGCGGACACTGGGAAATCCGAGACATCTCGCAATGCCCGATACGGCTTCACCTGCCTGATCCGGCTAGGGCATCATCATCCATGACGGACGCTGCGGGTTCTGCACGGCCGGCCGGCCGTCAGGGTGCGATTTTTGCCGGCGCTCCCGTAGCGGCACGGCTGCAATATCATCTTCCCCCAAGCGAGACCCTGCCCCAGAGGTCCAGAATAGGCCAGGTCGGCCGTGTTGGCCTTCCACTGGAAATGGGATCACGACGATGGGGTCGACCGGAAAGGTGAGGGCTGACGACGCGTCCGCCCCGAAGCAGAAGGTCGAATGGGGGGATCTGCGCTCGTCCCGAAGGAACTCCGTCTGGGGTTAAATTCTAATCCGACTTCAATCTATCCTGCAGCGCTGCCAAGATGCCTGGTGCTGCAGCTCGTTGCTAGTTTTGAATGTCGAGCTGCCAGCTGCAGGTTGCAGAATTCCGTCGGATGCAGGGCGACGCAGCCCTGTCTGGCTGTGCGGGAGCATTCGGGGGTTTTCCGCTGCAGAGATGCAGAGATTAGTGCCTATCGACCCCTTTCTTTTCCGCAAGTCCTGCAAACCCTAAGAGGAGGAAGGGGAGGAGGAGGAGGAGGGATGTGTCGCTGAGTCGGTAAGCAGATCCGGGGACATGACCGCCCCTCGTTCCAACGCGCTGACACTAACTGGGCCGGGTAGTGAGTGGATAGATTGTTGCCCTAATCTCCAGTCCTATAGTTATTTCTTCTAGGACTGCTGACGGTGGACCGAACCGAGTGAATATCGCCCCGATCGGCCAGTCCATTCCACTGGATTACTCTTCCAGTTCCCTGCCGAGACAGCCCACCGGCCAGTGGCAGGGCAGGTATTACACCCTGGCCAGGCCGATCGTCGGGGATCGTCCTCCCCGACGGCCTAGTCCGGCGCCGCCCATCCTTCCGCGCCCCTCTCGTCGAATCCGAGCCATCGTGAAGCCCATCGCCGCCTCTTGGCATCTCCATCGCGCCTTGGCATGCGCGCTGCATCCTGGGCGTCTCCAATCTGCCTCTCCCACCGGCTTCACATTATTATTATTATCATCCTCATTATCATCGACTATTATTCCTTCACCCTCCTCGGCGATAGCGAACAGTCCGGTCCACTCTCCCACAATGCCCAGCCTGTGGGGACTGTGGGGACCTGACTCCGCCGTGGGAGGTTACATCACGGCCATTCATCTGGGCCTCAATCAGGATGACCGCCGGCGGCTGGACCATCTTCAGGTCGGAGCTTCGACACCATCGCCAGATAGCTGGCTGGGCATCGCCCCCAGCTGCCTCTCATTGGACGACAACTCACTCCTCCGTCAGCCACGTCCGTCGGAGGGCCATTGGCCAGATGTGACAGACGCCTGGGGATCGTCGACCGCTCGCCATCAGTCCAAACACTGATGCCAAAGGATCCCATGCATCCAGACGATCACACCCTAACGTGGTCGTCGTACCTGCACCGGATCGGCAGCATCACCACGAGAACGCCCTCTGTCAGGCACTTTCCAGCCAAGGGACCGAGTAAAGGCTTACCCATCACAGCGAGATGGAATCTCCCGGGACCGCATCGCGGAGAAGAATGGTCGTCGAAAAGCTATATAAACCCCGTTGACACGCCTCCAACACTCTCCTCCATCACTCTCATCCTCATCCATCCAGCCTCTCTCTCTCTCCTCTTCACTTCTCCGTGACAATCTCTCTCCGCTCCACCATGCAGCTCAAGAACGTCCTCAACCTCTCCGTCGTCGGCGGCGCCCTCCTGGCCAGTGCCCACCCCGGTGGCGGCCACCACGAGGAGCGCGAGGCCCTCGCGCAGCGCTCCTTCAAGCGCTCGCTGTCGCACGGCCTGCAGAAGTGCGAGGCCAAGCTGGAGGCCAGCGGTCTGCACGCCCGCGCTGAGGCCCGTCGCCGGGCCCTGGTCGACGTGCACCGCCGCCAGCTGCAGACCCGCGGCGACACCTGGGAGGTGCTGAACAAGTCGCATCTGTCGGACCGCCCCGTCTCGCCCAACACCGCCGAGACCGAGCTCTTCGACGACGACAGCAAGATCTGCCTCCTCGGCCCCTCCGCCGAGGGCGAGACCGGCCCCTACTGGATCCCCGGCGAGCACATCCGCGGCAACATCCGCGAGAGCGAGCCCGGTGTCCCCGTCATCATCGAGGAGCAGTTCATCGACGTCGAGACCTGCGAGCCCATCCGCGGCATCTACAACGAGATCTGGTCCTGCAACGCCACCGGCGTCTACTCTGGCCTCGTCGCCGACGGCAACGGCAACCCCAGCGACCTCGCCAACTACCAGCGCACCTTCCTGCGCGGTGTGCAGCAGACCGACGAGGACGGTGTGGTCCACTACAGCACCCTCTTCCCCGGCCACTACGCTGACCGCACCACCCACTACCACAACATCGTCCACTGGAACGCCACCCTCCTCCCCAACAACACCCTCGCCGGTGGCTCCATCCCCCACATCGGCCAGATCTTCTGGGACCAGGACATGATCTCCAAGGTCGAGTCGACCTACCCCTACAACACCAACTCCATCCCCATCACCCTGAACGAGGAGGACCGCGTCGTCAATGTCGAGACCAACAACGCCGACACCGACCCCTTCCTCAACTACGTCTACCTCGGTGACTCCCTCGAGGATGGTCTGTTCGCCTGGTTGACTGTCGCCGTCAACACCTCTGCCATCCAGTACCCCTACTGGACCAACGTCTACACTGCCACCGGTGGCGAGTCTGTCTGCGGAACTTGCGACGGTGACCCGGATGCTGTCAACGGTGGCCTTCCCACCACCACTGCCTCCGCTTAAGCAGTATCAATGCACATGGAATTCGGCAATGTGGAGTGAGACTGTCTACCCGACAGGATTAGGGATTGTGGTGAGAATGAGATAGTTAGATAACGATGGCAATATGATGGCTATACTTGGATTTGATTGTGCCTTCAGTAGATTGTAGAATACCCCCACCCCCCTCCCCCGCCGTAGCAGATAGATACTAGATAGATCGCACTGAGTGTCCGGACCAAAGCAATCCTTCTCAGGGAAGGATTACTAGCCCGAAGGATCATTAGTACTCCGTAATATCTTAGGATCCACCAGTCAGCTCTCACCTGCCACCCTTTCCTACTGTGGCCAGGTGCTTTAGCGTGCAATCCCCACAGCGGTGACAAATTATAATATAAGCATGATTTGCACGGAGTAGTTCGGGCAGGGCAGGGCAGGGCAGGGAGATGGTCCATAGCTAGACTAGACTAGACTAAGTAGATACTAGAATAGATAGATGACAGTTCTGCATAGTGATATCACAAATATGGGGTGTGGGTAAGTGAAGTTGTCAGTACTGCAAAATATCTTTTATTCGCCCGATGCAACCCCCCCACCCCCCAGAAAAGTCCAGTGAGGAGGAAAGGAAAACCAGGGCTCGACGCCACATGAATAGTTGCTGCCTAATATGCAATCATAATGAGCGCGCGCAGTTCCCTGCTTTTGGGCTATCTGCGATTGAGAGGCTGACACCGACCCACTGCGGTTTGTGGCTGAGACTATCCTATCTATCTACGGAGCACTATCTGGATTATCTGCATTCTGGACTATTCTAGGACGGGAATGGACCGGACTAAACTAGACTAAACTGGACTGGACGGACGGGAGCCGGATACGAACCGGATGCGAACCCCGGGCGTTTGAAGTCGTTGGCAGTTCCTGGTTGGCGGCTGGAACGGCTTATCCGAGCCATGGCCGGCTTTGTGCAGTGTGTTCTTGCTTTGACTATGGGATTGGAATTGGAAGGGGACGGGCTAAGGATCATCCTATCTCTATCTCGGGGATCGGAATAACCCGATGGTGTACGGAGTAGAATGGGAGACGTATGTAAGTACTAAAATAGGTCCTGCGGGTTCTCCCTTGCAGGCCATCCATCCGCACACAGACAAACCTTTGTTTGGGTTGTCAGTTTTGCCAGAGAGTTAATGCAGGTGTATAAATAGCGCGGGTGGGAAGAAGCAAGAATGGCTCGGGTTTGGGCCGGATATGCGAGGCGCGGAAACCACCCGACACACCCTATCAGAGGCTTATGATTGACCGAAGGAAAATTATATCGATAAGGTAGTAGTAGTGCGAGATGGGAGCAGGGATTGTTTTGTTGACATGCAGAATTCAGACAGGCTGAAAATAGACCAGATTTGTCCCTACTCAGTCAGGTACTTGCCCACCGACCCTGCCTATGTGCCATCCATCTTCTATCACAATTCGGAGCATCACCACCACATCCCATGCCAGCCCAATAATTTCCCTCCCGACCGCGTGGTGAAACACCCGACCGGGACCGACCGTACGACCAGAAGCTTCGAAATGAGCCGAGCCCAACCGGGCGGGCTCGATAGGCTCTGACTCACATTCCCGACGTCTTTATTCCCGACGGGAAATCCAGCCCTCATTCCCCCCATTTCCCCCCCCCTCAAACACCAGAAATCCAAATAAATCCCAAACTCAATCGCCAGCCTTTTTCCCTTTTCCCTTTCTTCTTTCTCCAGACACATATAGCAAACAAATCGCAATGATTACCAAACTCACCGCCCCCTACAGCTTCCTCGACGACTACAGCGAGGGCGCCCACCCCCGGCTGCTGCAGTCGCTGCTGCGCACCAACACCAGCCAACAAACTGGCTATGGCACCGATGAATACTCGCACGAGGCCCGCGAGCTGCTGCTCTCCCACATGCATGCCTCCGACGACGAGGTCGCCATCCACTTCGTCCCCAGCGGTACTGCCGCCAACCTGATCTCCATCGCCAGCTGCCTGCGCCCCTACGAGGCCGTCCTGGCCGTCCAGACCGGCCACATCCTCGACAAGGAGGCCGGGGCCATCGAGGCCACCGGCCACAAGGTCATCCCCGTGCCCGCCGTCCAGGGCAAGATGACCCCCTCCAGTCTCGAGGCCGTCCTCGACCGCAACACCTTCTTCCCGCACATGGCCAAGCCCCGGCTCGTCTACATCTCCAACGCCACCGAGGTGGGCACGATCTACTCGAGACGAGAACTCGCCGCCCTGTCCGAGACGTGTCGACGGCGGGATCTCCTGATGCTGGTCGATGGCGCGCGGCTGGGCGTCGCGCTGAGCGCCGAGACCAATGACCTGACGCTGCGGGATCTGGTCGACAGCGCGGACATCTTCTGGATTGGCGGGACCAAGATGGGGGCCTTGCTGGGCGAGGCCATCGTGGTGCGGAAGAGCCTGGCCGAGGGCTTCGAGTTTCACATCAAGCAGCGCGGGGCGTTGCTGGGGAAGTCGCGGGTGATGGGCGTGCAGTTCGCCGAGCTGTTCCGCGACGGGCTGTGGTTCGAGCTGGCTCGCCATGCCAATGCCATGGCCGCGCGCATCTCCAAGCAGGTCGAGCGCATCGGGTGGGGGCTGGCGGCGACGACGGAGACGAACCAGGTGTTTGTGGTGGTGCCCGAGGGGCTGGTTGGGATCTTGGAGGAGCGCATCCGCTTCTACGAGTGGGAGCACCGCGACGATGGGGCGACGGTGATTCGGCTGGTCACCTCCTGGGCGACGGATGAGGTCGAAGTGGACCGTTTCTGCCAGTGGCTGGAGACGCTTGTATAGACGAAGACAACTACTACTACTAGTAGTACTAGTACTAGTACTACTTACTACCTTAATTTTAATATGAATAATGACCTGATGAGAATGTGACTCAACATGACATGATCTGACCTCTGCTGACAAGGAGAATCAAGTATTGGAGACGACCGAGAATATGCCGTGAGTCATGAGATAGATACTGCAATGTTGGTGTCATAAAAACAAAGAATGGAACGGGCCAGAAGGGGGATAACGTTATGGGATCCACTCTTTTTGAAATCTTCATCACATTCCCGAGCCATTCTGGCCATTCCCGAGCAAACTCCCCTCACTCGTTCTCCTCATTTCATTTCATTCCCTCGTTCTCCGCACAGCTCTCCCCCCACCATGCGCCTGTCCATCTCCTGCGAGAGTTGCCGGTACGAGTCCCCTCTGGCTGTCCCTCCAGTCCAGCCCTAACTTGCCAGACAATCCAAGGTCAAGTGCATCCACGAGGGCCGCCCGCCGTGTCGCCGCTGCCACCGACTGCAGCGCGACGAGTGTGTCTTGACCGACCCGCGCACTCGCCCTCGCACCCCGCGACGCCCATCCCACGCCGCTGCATCATCTCCATCTCTATCCCGATCCCGACCATCCCGACCATCGCGTCCCCTCGACACGCCCCGATCGCGATGCACCCAATCCTCTCCCAACACCACCATCACGATCCCTCCCACCCCTACAGCTCCAGCTCCAGCTGCAGCCACTGCCACTCCATCCCCAGCTAACCCCATCACCCCCCTGCCCCCCGCCACCCTCATCGCCGCCTGTGACGTCTACCGCAAGAAATTCCCCGTCGTCAACTTCCTGCACTACCCCTCGCTGATCGCCGACCTGTCCGACCCCCACCCCGTCGCCGTCGAGCCCGTCTTCCTCGCCGCGCTGCTGTCGCTGTGTGTGCGCTTCTTGGATGATCCCCTGCTGGCCCCGTCCGAGACCTACGCCGAGTATGCCCGCGCCCAGCTGGCCCATCGGGCTTTTGAGGCCCCGTCGCTCTATCTGGCGCAGTCGCTGGTTATGATTGCGTTGTATGAATGGGGATCTGGCAGGCCGTATCGCGCTTGGATGTATAGTGGTGTGTTTTTCCTTTGCTCTTCCTAACCCTTTACTCTACTTCCTCTCAATTCTACCTTTTTGTTTTCTATCTCTACTCCACCCTCAACCCCACCTCCCAAACAATACCCTCTATCAAAAATTAATACTCCAGGCTAATGACAATGACAATGCAGGAATGGCAACCTACATGATCCAATCCCTCCTCAAAACCGCCGACGACACCATGGAACAACCCCAACCCCTCGACCAAATCACCTACGAGCAGCTCGTGCGCACCTACTGGTGCTGCTTTGCGCAAGACTGCGAGCTCAGCTCCGGCGCGCGCCAACACTTCGCCCTCTCCTTCCGCCACATCTCCGTGCCTCTCCCCAGCAGCGACGCCGACTTCACCTTTGGCAAGGCCTCTCCGCGTCTGATGCCCTCGGATATGAGTCGCGGCTCGCCGGTCGCGAGGAATTTGACTATCGATCGCGGGCTGACGATCGTGACTCGCGGGTTTGATATCTTTGTGAGGATACTGAGGTTCGCGAACGAGAGTCGCCGGGGGAGAGCGAGTGCGAGAGGCCAGGGGGAGGGCGAGGAGCCTGCGTCCCTCAGGACGTGGGAGACGTTGAAGAGTGAGTTGGATGAGTGGCGCGGGTTGCAGGATGTTACTGTCCGCTATCCGGAGACGAGTGCCCAGGCGCATGTTGCGTTGGGGTATGGCGAGTTGTTTGCCTATATTAATCTGGTGTATTTTATGAGGTATCTATCCCTCCTGATTCTCCCCTCCTCTCCCCCTCATCCCTCCCCTTGATTTTTTTTTTTCCTGTTTTTACCTAACGGTTCATATCGGATAGTATCCTGTTCCTCCACCGCGACCGCTTCCTCTCCACCCCCAAATCCGCCCCCGACGTCGCCGACGGAGAGGAAGACGCCATGGACCACCTCTTCGCCATGGCCCAGCACATCGGCGCCATCCTGGCCGCCCTCGAGGCCTCCGCCACCCCGGTCATCACGCCCTACGCGGGGTTTAGTGTGTTCGTGGCCGCCCATATCAATATGTATGGCACCGTCTGTCCGGCACGATACCCCGGGGGGTTGGGCCGCGCGGAGTACGAGAAGAAGTTGAATTTCGAGTATCTAGAGCGGTTGTGTCGGTTTTGGGATGTGGGGGAGAGTTGGGTAGCCCTCCCTCCCTTTCTTGTTTTATCTTTGTTCCTGTCCCATTCGTCTTTCGCACTCCTCTCTACAGATTTCTTTCCCTCGTCTCGTGTGTCCTGTTTCCATTGCACGAATCATCATGCTGAGATACGAATAATCAAACTAGTGGCGAACCCTCCAAGAAGCAAACCGCTTCTACGAAACCGCCCGCTCCACAGCCTCCCACGGCCCCTCCGCCGACCACCTCACCCTCGCCGGCACCCTCGACGAGTACGGCGACATCCGCGTCTCGCGCCCGACCACCACCGCCGCCCTGGCGGAGGGAGACGCCGGGCTGCGTCGCGTGTCTGTGGCCGAGTTGACGGAGCCGCCGGAGCTGCATCTGCATGATCTCGAGGCGGAGATGTTGCAGTGGCCGTTTCTTGACCAGAACTGGTCGCTTGGGTTTGATACGGGGTTTGATGCTTGGCCGGGGGTTTGAGGGTGACATTGTCTGGGTGGTGTTGGTATTGGGGTTTGAAGAGGGAGCTTGCTGGGCAGGGGATTGGGGTGAAGGGTGTTCCTGTCTATCGATGCGTTGCTTTGCTTTTATGCCGAAGATACCCGATGAGTCATGATGGATGGATATCACGGTGAACATGGAGGTGATGATTTGTGCGATGCAATGATTCTTGATCGTCGGTCTACTGTATATATTCCTGCGACTCAATGAAACCACGCGATATGAATAACAGCTAACTGAATCCTCAATCTATCAGAATCACAATCATAATCATAAGTCATAATCACAACTCCTCACCCCCCCCCCCAGATCTACTCCCCAATCGACTCACCACCCCCTCCCCCAATGCAATCAGACTCGCCGCCATCACAATCTCCTTCGTCTTCAGCACCGCCCCCATCTCCGCCCGGATCCAATTCCTCAGCTCCACTGCCGCCAGCGAATCCAACCCGTACACCGACAGCGGCTGTCCGGGCTCCACCTGGTCTTCGTCCCAGCGGAGCATCTGCGCCAGCCGGAGACTCAGTGCCGAGAGACAGGATTCGAGTAGGCCTTGCCGCGTTTCTGAGTGGAGGATGTTCTTGAAGGTTTGTATTGCGGTGGTGAGCGGGTCGCTTTTCGCTGCGGCGGGGGTATCGCCCACAAAGAGTCGGCTGAAGCGCAGGTCGAAACGCAGGCCGGATTGTTCTGCGTCTTGCGGGACACGGAGGCCTGTGATGAGCTGGGATATATCATCATCACCATTGCGTTCCTGCGCCTTCCCCCGAGCCTGGTGCTGTATCTGATACCCCACCGCGACATCCACAATCCCCAACAACCCCCCCTCCGTAATGCCCACCACCTCCACCGACCCCCCATGTCGACTCGTCAGATCCTCCGACCCGGCCACGACGCCCACATCCTCCACCACCCCCAGCGCCACACTCATACACCGTTCCCCCAGTCCCCGTCTATACCCCGCAAACGCATCCATGAAACAATTCGCCGCCGCATAGTTCGCTTGTCCTTTACTCCCCACCACGCTGGATATGCTCGATAAGAGGAGGAAGAAATCCAGCGAGAGCCCCTTCTCCATCGCCACGTTGTGCAGGTTCCATGTTCCGTGGATTTTGGCTTCCAGCGCGATGTGGAATTCGGTGCTTGTCATCGTATCGTAGGGTCGGTCGTGCAGGTGCATTGCACCGTGGATTATTCCCCTGAGTGGGGTGGGGGATTTGCTGAAGGCGCGGCGGACGTCTGTGATTCTGGTTATTGAGCCGGTTAAGGGGTGGGTGGTGCTACCGAGGTGGTGCAGTTGGTGGAGGATGTGTTGTGAGCGAGGGTCATTGCATCCGCTTCGGGAGAGGATGATGATGTGGCAGGGCTGCTGGCTGGCCAGGTGGAGGGCGATGCTCCCGCAGAGGCCTTTCAGGCCGCCGGTTATTAGGTAGGTGGGGACGGGGTTGTTGCTGTTGGGTTTGGTGGTGGTCGTGGTGGTGATAGTGAGTGGAGGGTGTGTGAGATTGGTCTGGGGATGCAGGTCCGGTACCAGAGCACAAGCACTGGCATCCTCGTTCGCTGTGACAGCGCTCTCCATCTCGACGTGTCTGTCTGCCGAGTCAAAAGTACCATCTAATAGCTGGGAGGACATCCCGTCCCCTCGCAGCCCGGACAAAAAACCATCCTGTACAGCCAGACGCTGCAGCCCCCCCATCGCCTCATCCAGCCTCCTAAACGGCTCCACGCGATGCACATACACGACCCCATCCCTCTCCGCGTACTCATTATCCGCGACCCAGCGCGCCCTCGGCCGCTCCAGCTGCGCCAGCACATGCACCACAGCCTGCGCCGCAAACGGGTCATCGCGTCCCTCCACGTCCAGCGCCATGATCGTCGCAGAGGGATCCTCCGATCGGATAGACCGGAAGAGGCCCCATACCAATGCGTTATCGGGCTCCGTTACGTGCTTTTGCGCCCCCTGCGTCACCCAGAGGAGCTTGCAGCCAATCGTGATGAGTCGGTGGAGGCAAGCCCATTGTTCGTCGGAGACTTGCGTGAGGACGGGGGCGAAGATCTCGTCGATAATCAGGACCGTGCTGGACGGGGGGATTTCTAGGGCGGGACAGGTGTGTGTGATTATCTCCCAGCCGGCTTTAGTGAGGGTGGTGCACATGTCTGGGGGCAGGTGGTTGGGTTCGAGGAAGACGATGTGTACGGGTTTCGGGGTGGTGTGAATTTTGGGGGTGCAGAGGAAGTAAGGACTCTCGTTGTAGTGAATTGGCACGATTTTTGCAAAGCCCAGCCCGCTGTCTATTTCCGATAGAATAGCGAAGAAGCCGTCCACCCGTCCGGCGATTAGGACATGGCCGTCAGATGAGAGGAGGTGCTTGCTGGCTTCGAGGGCAAGGCGGGTTTCGTCTTCTGAGGCGGCTTTTACGATGATGAGGTCGAATTTGTGATCGAAGCTCATAGCTGTGATGTTTTGGGCGTGGAACGAAATATTCTTCTCGCTGCCGTAGCGCTGTTGGAATTGTCCAACTTTCGCCGCATCTGCTGACACGAAGCCGTATCGACGGTGTGCAAGTCGCGCTGGACCGTGGAACCAGATACTCTCGTCGTCTCCCCAGCCGATGTCGATTTCCAGGATATCCGGTGCTTGTCTCTGACCTGCAGCTAATTCCAGGACGGTTGTTACGGGATCCTCCGACCGCAGACGGGGGATGCTTTCGCGAGTCAGCGCAGTGATATCTGGTATCCAGAGGTCCCTTGTCAACCACTGCGACGCTATCGGGTCGATGCCCAGATCGAGTGGTTGATAGGATACACCCTCCATTTCGACCAGCAGGGATCCAGTGGCATGATCGTAGAGAGATGCACTGCCCGAATGGGTATCCTGACGTCCAAGCCCCGAGTACACGCCCGCAACAGCCAGTCCGGTATCTGACCGCTCGCCGCTCGGGTTGATGATAACATTTTGAATTGTGGACGGGACGAGCGATTCCCGAAGACGAGCGCGCATTCCGGCGCACATCACCGGTGTGATGGCCTGGAAGATGCCCTCCAACGCCGCGGGATGAATCGGGTACAGTGACTGCGGATCATAGGGAACGGGGGGATCACAAAGCGCTACCAGGGACCGACAATGACGCATCCCTGCTCGCGTCTCGACCTTTTGGAGTCGTCGGAATGCCGGCCCGTGATCGAAGCCCGTCTCGGCAAATGCCTTATCCCAGAGATGTCCCGGTGTTGTATGTTCGAGGGGACCACGGTCGCTTTCCGATGCTGTTGTGGCAACTGGATCCTGGATACGAATTTGTCCGCTCGCGTGTTCGGTGGTCATATCATCCTGCACCGACAAGACGAGGAACTCGTACCACCCCTTCGACCCACGCACGGGATGCATAGAAAGATGCATCTCCGACTCGGCGTCATTCTGCATAACAAGGCCCCCCTCGAAGCGAACATCCCGCAGCCGATAGCCCAGCTCATTCACCCCCACCACGGCCGAACCCTTTTCTTTCATCATGCTGATCTGGAACATCGCCTCAACCGCCATGGCAATGTATCCCGATCTCGGAAATTCCACTTTGCCCCCCACGCGATACTCCTGCAGCCATGGCACATGCGACAGGTTCGCCATCTTTTTAAATGTGGGCGCGTGCCACGATGTCCCGAGGACTTTGCTGCCGAGCAGGTCGTGGTGCACGAACTTCTTGAACCGCCAGTCCCGGCTGGCGGAGCATTCCGCCCAGTATTTCGTGGTGTGGTTCCAGCTGTAATTTGGGAGGTCGACGATCACCAGTGGCGGTCGGGGTTCTGCATCCTCGTTTACTTGGGCCATGTCGATTGGGAGTCCGGCCAGGTAGAGTTGGCCTGCTACTGCGAGCGTTGCGTTGATTGAACCGTTCCCTCGACTTAGAGACGGGATGTATCTCTTGTTGGACGGAGTGTCAGATAGACTACTCAAAATCTGGGAGATAGGCCCCTTCAAGGCCCCGCTCGGACCGATCTCAAGCAGAAAGTCGATGGACTCTTCGGATATCATCGATTGCACGGCCTCGTTAAAGCGAACGGGCGATATCATGTTGGATTTCCAGTATGCAATATCAGGCGATTGCCGCTGTTTTGTGCCGGAAACAGAAGAGTACATTTTAATGGTGTCCGATGCCTCAGCGTAGGATGTGGGTGGCAGGTCTTGGACGAGAAGACGCTCGTACGTTTCTCCGATCTCGCTCATAAACGTGGAGTGATAGGCCATATCCACCTGCAGCATCCGCGCAAAGGCCCCGGCCTTCGTCAGTCTCTCCTTGACCTCGTGGAGTGAGCTGGCAGTCCCCGACAGGGTGACGCTGTTGGGGCTGTTGTAGCACGCGATCTGAACATCTTCCACGTCTTTGATAGAATGCGAGACTTCATCTGCCCCCAGGCCGACAGCCAGCATGCCCAACGGGGCACCATGACGCCGGTCCTTGGATGCTTGACCCCGATGATACGCGACCACGATTGCCTCCGCCTCAGTCAGATAGCCAGCTGCAAATGCAGCGGCGATTTCGCCCGATGAATGGCCGACAACGGTCTTCGGGGTCACTCCCCAGCTCCGAAACAGCACAATCAAGGCAATCTGCAGTGCTGTGACCAGTGGCTGACTGTACTCGGGCTGTTGGACGTGTTCTGCACTGCGGGGCTCGGTCAGTTCGTCGTACAGGGACCACGCAGGCGGGTTGGCCAGGCATTGCAAGACGCTATCCAAGTTTCGAATGGCCGCGCGTGCCGGCTCGAAGACCTCCATCAGCTCTCGTCCCATCTCTGGCCACTGCGCTCCCTGTCCGGTGAAGACAAATCCAATCTGTGGGTGGCGGATGTTCTTCTTCCCGTATACGGCAGGCGGGAGCTGGAGGTGCAGTTGGTCGGAGACGATGTATGCCCGGTGAAACAGCTGGCTTCTTCGGGTGCCCAGTGTGTAGGCAAGATCGCGCAGTCGAAGGCTGACATCGGCCTTATTCAGGTGTTGGGTCATACTCTCTAGGTAGGATCTGAGGGACGTCTCGTCGTTGGCGGAAAAACAAAGCAGGTACGGTCTGCTACCCCCGTCCCCGGCTTCCAGGGCTTGGGCTCGGTGGGACCATGTATAAGCTGCCTCGTAGTCCTGAATGACAGCTGCCGGTTCATCCATGACGGCGTGCGAGTTCGACCCGCCGAACCCGAAACAGTTCACGCCCACCCGACGGAAAGGCATACTGGGGAAGTCCGTAGCCTCCCGACTGACCTGCAGTCTCAAGGTTTGGAAATCAACTGTCGTTGTTAGCTCAAACCACAAACACCCGTGGTGAGACATACTGTGAGGGTTGGGCGTAAGAAAGGTTGGATTTCCCGGGATCTGCCCCGTCTGCAAGATCATCACTGCCTTCATCAATCCCGACAGTCCGGCCGGGAGCTCCGAATGTCCGATATTGCTTTTGATCTAGATCCGTCAGCCACATTCTCCCGATCATCCGAGATGCCCCACCGATCCCATGAGTAGCGGTTGATCCGCCGGTCTGGACGCCGCAAAGACTGACGACGCTCCCGTGGCCTCGACTGGGTCTCCGACCAATGTCCCTGTTCCGTGACACTCCAGGTAGCCCGTGAACGAGTAGTCGGTGATATTTGCATTCGCGTATGCTTGCCTGACCACCGCCGCTTGGCCTTCCGCGCTGGGTGACGCAATCCCCGGGGTACGGCCATTGTGGTTGTTCGCTATCCCCCGGATGACCGCTTGGATGGGATCGCCAGCCTGCAGCGCGTCATCGAGACGCTTCAGGATGACCGCATTCGTCCCTTCCGCCCGCACATAGCCATCAGCTTTGGCGTCAAAGGTATGGCAGCGGCCAGTTGGAGAGTGTGTGTTCCTAATCGAGCCGACTACATTCGTGAGCCAACGTAACATGGAGGGTTTGATCTACCTACCATCGCAACCATACTCCGGACTTCTACCGTCAGCGTCGTCCCGATCAATGAGGGACAGACTCACTTCAGAATTAAACTCGCCGCCGCGATGATCGCCCCGTTAATCTCGCCGTTGTGCAGGGCTTTGCACGCGATGTCCATGGCCACCAGCGAGCTGGAACAGGCCGTGTCCACCGGCACACTCGGGCCCTTGATGTTCAGGAAGTGGCTGACCCGATTACTCAACATCGTCGCGGCGACCCCCAGACCGACACTCGGTGGCCGTGAATCCGGGTCTCGGGCGAACAAATCCCAATAATCTAGCCTGTCAGAAGGTCCACCGCCATGTTAACAGACAGAAAACGGACTGCCTACCTCCAGTGTGAGCCCCGACATAGCACCCATAGTTCTCCCCCGACAGCGCCTCCATCGGGATGCCGGCATTTTCCAGCGCCTCGTAGATGACCTCCAGTAGAATCCGCTGCTGCGGATCCATCGACACGGCATCCTGCGGCGCGATGTTGAAGAACTTGGCGTCGAAGGCCGCCGGATCGACCGTCTCCATGAACATGGCCCCCGGCGGCCGCATGGTTCGCGGCTTGCCCGACCCGTCGAAGTGGCCGCGCTGGTGAAAGCGCGACTCCGGGACGGCTGTTTCGGCCACGCCCCCTCTCATGAGGAACTCCCACAGGCAATTGGGCGAGTTGCTGCCCCCGGGGAGTCGACAGGCCATGCCGACCACGGCAATCGGCTCCTGGACGAAGCGAGTCGACGCCAGACTGGTGGGCGAGTCGGAGGTCTGGGGCGTCAACGCCATCGTGCAGACGTTGCCTGGCTTCTTTGAGACGATGCAAGCAGGATGGATCGAGGATCAAATTGTTCGTTCTCTCCAGGAGCCTAGCAGGCGTTGCGTCCAGGTGGGGGTTAAAAATCGAACGGTGCCCAGCTGACGCAGTGACCATGCCGGTGGTCTGTGTTGGGTTCTCGAGGGCGCCTCGCAGATCCATCGGACCCTGGCGGCTCATGATCGCCCGACCCCAGGCTTCGTGGTTCCTTGCGTCGCCCTTGCGCGCCCTCGAGGCGGTCTACCTTCGCGGACAGTATACGGAGAGAACGAGGGGTGATCCATGGTGGCAGACACACCGCTCCTGAGGAATTTATTCACGACGACAGAACCAGAGGGAGACAGCAGTAGTGGTGGCCGTTAAGGTAGCCAGGCTCGCGGCTATGCTGTTGGCTGCAGGGTACCAGGGCAGCAATTTGCACGCCGTTCACGAGGGGGGATTGGGTTGTGGCGGCTGCGAGGGACGAACTCTCGGGTGGTCCCTGGTTGCCGTTCCTTCGTCTGCCATCCAAGATAGATGGATGGATGGGAGATAGCGGGCACATCCGACACGGACACGGTTTAATATCGTCCTGGCACGCGAGTCGGGTCATCAACGTCAGCCCACGCGTGACTCGGCCGTCACGCGATACTAGCGCTGGTGTTGCCGCATCTCGTTCGCGGAGATGGGCCGGCCTCTGAAATGTGGTCAGGCGAAGAAAGGACTACCGAGTTGATAGAGGAAGTTGAGTTGAGTGGGTGATGAGGGAGTGATGGAGGGAGAGAGTCAGTCAGTGAGAGTGAGAGTGAGAGGGAGAGAGTTTAGTTGTTGGGTTGCAGCCCCAGGCGGACAATCTCCGGTCAGGCAGGCACTTAATTCCAGTCACTAAAGTACTCCGTACTTCTCAAGGCATCATTCTGAGGCACCCGTTTCACCCCCCTCGTACCTCAGGCATCACTTCCAGGCACCGCATTCAGGCACCACTTCCAGGCATCATGTTCAGGCACCCTCTCTACTCCGTAGGCACTAAACACTACATGACAGCCTCAGGCAGGGGCCCTCCCCCACCAACCCGGATCGGGCTAGCGTCCCCCCTGCGCGTGTTTATTAATATTCTGTCACCCAAAGTTCACGAGAGCGAGAAAGCGAGAAGCTTCAACTTCCACAGCAGAGATGCTGTCATTGCCATGCGATGGATGGACTGCTCTCTCTCAGGCCAACAGGATTCCCTCGACGGAGTGGGTGTCAGACGGAATCCGCTTTCTCCGAGGGAGGCACTAGACCAGAGCAGGGGAGGCCCAGGGGAGCTCCTCCCTCACCCTGAGCTGCCTGAGCTGCCTGAGCTCCTCCTGCCCCTATCCATCCATCCATCCGTCATTTTAATTTATTCCCCCATCTAATATCCTCCATCCTTCCAGCCCACTGCCGGTCTCTCCCTTCCATACTCACTCCCATTCAGTCTTTTTCTCCCCCCCAAATCCCATCCAATGCCTTCGTTTTTCACCCGCCTACGCACCCTCTTCGGAGGCCCCTCCACGCCCACCGGCCCCTTCCCCAAGATTGGCATCATCGGCGAGGACAGCGTCGGCAAGCTCGCCCTCCTGCGCCATCTCAGCGACACCCCCATCAGCCAGTACACCCCCGACATCAACGTCCGCAACGCCGAGGCCCGTCTCGGCACCAACCACCAGCTCGGCTTCGACTATGTCGTCGTCAACCTCAGCGCCAACGGGCCCCGCCGCTGGGTCGAGCTGAACGCCTCGCTGTACGCCGATTCCGACGCCCTCGTCGTCGTCGTCGACTTCTTCAACCCCGCCGAGCTGGACACCCTGCGATACCATCTGATGCTCTCCGTCCGCGGCGGCGGACGGGGCAAGCTCGACTTCTATCCGACCGTCAAGAAGGGCATTCCCTGGCTGGTGCTGGTCAACTTCAAGGCGGAGCCGTTGGTGGGTCTAGACTCCTGCATTCCCGAGACATTCCCGAGGGCGAAGTGTGCCCACCAAGGGGGACAACCGGCTGATTCATGGTCGCAACAGAATAAAGACGAAGCCAAGGAACAGGTGGACCGGTTAAAGTTGGACGAATTGGGCGCGGACTGGGTATGACGTCGTCGTCTCACCCATTCAGGGTGACACCCCATGGCATAGATCTGACATGTGCAGGATTTCCGGTGTGTCGGCACCGCGACCGGCGAGGGCATCGACGAGGCCATTGCCTGCCTGCGCAAGAAGTTGAGCGCCGCCCCGTCCGAGCCAAAGTCCGATGGCAAACTCCCAGCTATTCCCGAGGACCAGCCGATTGCCACGCCAAAACGCCCGTTGTCTCCCCCGACTCCCCTGTATCCGCTACGTATCGGCACTCGCGGAAGGTCCTCCACAGTGACCTGAAGAACCCCTGCCGCTTCTCTTCCTTGTACGCCGCCCCGAGCAGCGGCTGGATCGCGCGCGTCGCCTCCTCCGCCCGGTAGAAGGGGATCCGCGGGAACAGGTGGTGGACGACGTGGTGGTCGATGATATCGTGGAAGAAGTGCCGCCCCATCAGCCCGAAGCTGCGGTCGACGGTGCCGAGCGCCCCCTTGGTGAAGCTCCAGGCGTCTCCGGAGTAGTGCGGGATGGTCGGGTGCGTGTGATGCATACAGGTAATGGCCACTGGTATCGTGAGCGCGGTCTCGACAATGCAGGGGGCATATCCTGACCGATCCAATGATGGACCCACACATAGGGCATGAAGTATAGCAACAATACATTGGCAACCCCGACCATGGTGCCGACCTGATACAGGAACCCTCCCATCAGAAGCAGCCCGAGGTCCGACACGACCACCTGCCACCGCTGCTCCAGTGTGAACAGCCGGCCGTGCGGGTTGAAGTGATTGAGCGCGTCTCCTTCTTGAGCCCGCCCGCGGCCAACACTATCTTTGCCCCCCGAGCTGTAGAGGAAGATGTACATCTGCCATCCGGCCAGCTGGTGGCCGACCAGGGTCAGCAGAGTAAGTAGCGGGGCATCTTGGCCCAGTTCTTTCAGCGCGGGGATATCAATTCCCTTTCGCGACGCATACTGCTCCTCCGTTGGCGGCACAAAAACGGTATCCTTCTCCATATGCCCTGAATAGTGATGATGTCGCGCGTGGGTGATCTTCCATGAGAAGTAGGGGACCAGGAGGATAGAATGCAGCGTCCATCCGAGGGCATCGTTCAGGCGACGATGCGCCGAGAAGGCACCGTGGCCGCATTCATGCGCGATGATCCAGATCCCCGTCCCCACCAGACCCTGGCAGAAACCGTACGCGACCCATGCGATCACGCGGAGCTGGACTGTCGGCAGGTGTGGGATCTGCAGAGCGCCGTACACCAGGGCTGTAGCATACACGGCATCGCGGGCGAGGTATGCCAGCGACTCGAGCAATGAAGGTCGAAAGCACGATGCGGGGATGGCTTCTTTCAACTCCTTCAAACTGGGGCTTTCTTCGGAACTGTTCTGCTCTGCTGATCAGCATCTTCAGCGACAGCAGACCTACTGATGGTTACCTGATTCATTTTCAGTGTCTCGGTCGTTATTGCGTGTAGGCTGGACCCCTCAATAGTGTTCGGTAAGGGCCATAAATACCTGAGGTTTGATGTAAACCTCCCCACATCGACATCTGTGGCACCGACGTCAGTCCGACCCCGCTACTGGCGTGATCCTTCTGGTTTCCTGTCAAGTGGGGAATCATGCAGGTTCCTGTGGGCTTAGATTCCCTGTCCTGGAAGGAGGAATAAGGTTGCCTGTCCGTGGCATCTTAAAGTTTACCTTATCGAAGCCCAGAATGATCCAAACCTGCCATCTACATGCTTCCACGACCACTCAGCTCAATTCGGAGACTTTTCGATGGAGCTTTATAAGTAATAAGCTCCGGCACTCTAGACCCCTTCAATATATACACATACAGTGGGCTCGCATGCTCGATCAAGGTTTCATATTCCTGACTCGGCCACTTCGATCCGGCTGGGTTAGTTCTAGCGGAAGCTTAAAGCCAACTCCTTTCTTGCCCCTGTGCCAGTCGTTACCATTAGTTGGCGAAAGAAAGTCCATTTGCCGGGTGATTCAGTCGCAGCCGGCTAGACCATTGGACTTGGCGCCACACGGACCCTCTGACGAAGCAGATGCGCATCGCCTTACGGTTTGGGTAAGACCTTTCGCTCGAACACCGGCCCCCCGAGTAGTCGTACGTATGATGAAACTGGCGCTAATCAAAAGCAGCACTCACGCATGAAGAAGTTGAGCAACCCCTTCTCTGTCACTCTCACTCTGTGGGGAGCCCGTCTGGCGGTAAAAGGTAAACCCGTTATACGAGCACCAGGGTTTGAAATCCCTGATCTGAGATGGATCGACCTTGTCAGGGGACCGTCCCTGTCCCTGGCTGCCTGGAGTTGGACCGCCGGAGTCAGAGTGGGCAACACCCTTAACCCTGTCCCTTCTTCAGGGCTCGCCCTCACCGAGGACCCGGTCCGGATATCGACTGACGATTGGCCATCCAGCAATTTGCAGCTGAGTCGTCAGTCCGGCCAGGGCTCTGAAACCCCGATACCAATTATACAAGGGCATAGATTGCGGTGCGGGGCAGAGTGTTGCATTTGAAAAGCAGAGTACGTATCCTTCTAGAAGGCGCAGACAAGTGCCGGGCTGTGTATCTAGGCGATTTGGCGGGGATCCATCGCGACGTTCAGTCTGCATTTAAGAACTGAGAGACAATTGCGCGGCATCGGAGGGGCCCGATTGGCCTGCTGTGACTGGCCGCGTCCGTCGCCTCAAATTAAGGTTAAGCCATCTGGGTTTTCTGCTGGAGTCTTAACTCTTAACAGCAGTTGTCCTGCCAGAGCCGGCGATCTTGGCGCACCGCCGGCCCCAACGGGCATCGCCCATCCACGTAACAGCCAATGAACCACACCACAATCGGGCAATAATGTCCCCCGAGTCGGGAGGGACCACGGGTTGCCTGCCCCCCCGTGGCTGGGTGTGAGAAAGTGGTGGCGCATTTGTTTCATCGGGACGCACCGAATGACTGAATACCGCCTGTTGCCATTATTACGGGCAGCGGTGGTGCGTGGCTGGTAGCACTAGACGAGGCGATCGGCCGTTGAAATTACCAGCCTTCGCCAGGAGAACGCTCAATAGTCGAGTGGGTGGCAGAAAGATTCTCGCTGCCTGGGCTAAAGTCTTTTCCTTATCGACGGGTGTGGTGGGGTTCCGTGCCATCCAACTCCCATCATCCAATCCATCCTGCTGATGCTATATCCGGCGCTGCAGCTGCACCGCGCTCCAGTCCACGGCCACCACCACAACTTGACAAGAGACATTGGGCATGTGGGAGAGTAAATATAGCGCTGACCACTGTCGACCCCCAAACCGACCTGCGCGCCCCTCTGCGAGAGAGACTGCGAACGAACGGACAGGCTGTGGACACCCGCCGCGTGGCCGCTTGAGTGGCCGTCGGCCCACTCCGGACCCCCGAGCCAATCGGGCGGTGCGCGGCTGTAAAAATAACAAAAATAACTGGGAAAGCCTCAGCCCTAGTTGAGGCACGTACGACGACGCTGCCCTGCGTTCCCCCAGAGGGCAGAGATTTCGGCTCTGCCATAGCTCCATCGCTCCATCGCTCGTCATGCCCTCGTCGCTTATTATGAGAGGCTGGGCCGGCATCGTTGTCCCGCGCATCATGCAAACCCGCTCCTGCGATCTCCATCTCCATCTCCGTCTCCCTTTTCTTGCTCGCTCCCCTCCATCCAACCAACCCTCCCGACACATTGCCCGCCCATCCTTGAGCTGCTGCCTACACTGCTTCACCATGCTTCTCCGCTGCCTACTCGCCCTGGGGGCGCTGTCCTCCGTCACTCTCGCCCACCCGGAGCCCGCCGCCGACCTGTCACTCCCGCCGCTGCCCCCGAACACTGCCGTTGCTGCCTTCCCGACGCCTGCCCTTGGGGACATGAGCCAGAAGCCCAAACGCTATCACCACGAATGGATTCTCCAGAAGCGCGCCACCACCACCGCTGACACGGCCACTACCACCTCGGACGACACCACCACCACCTCCACGACCGAGGCTACTTCGACGACCGAGTCCACCACCGCCGCGGCCACCACCACGACCAGCGAGTCGACCACATCCACCACATCCACCACATCAGCCACCTCGGCCTCGACCTCGAGCACGTCCACTGCCACTGCCACCACCTCAACCTCCTCCGCAACCACCACCTCCGCCTCTACCTCCACCACCTCTTCCACGACGACCACCTCCACTGCCTCCACCACCTCATCCACCAGCACCGCCACCAGCACCGTCTCCGCCAAGCAGCGTGCCCGCGACCGCCGCGGCGAGATCGCCGCCATCATCGTCTTCGGCAGCCTGATCATCGTGTTCGTCGCGCTGACCTGCTTCCTCTGCATGCGCGAGAACCGCAAGGCCCGCCGCATCGCCGCCCACAAGGCCGCCCTCGACGCCGGCTCCGACTACTCCATGGTGCCGCTGGCCGAGAATGGCGCGACCCCGCGCCCGCAAAGCGTCGCTACCAAGTTCGACCGCGCCTCCATGATGTTCGCCACGCATTCCGTCGACTCCGTCGTCTACTCCGGGCAAGACAATGCCCGGCCCATGACCCGACCTACCTCCATGGCCGCCAGCGAGACACTCAGCCGGGGCCCGGCGCCGGGGACGCCCACCGCTGAACAGCAGATGCATCATGTCTGAGACACGCAAGGGGATTAGTTTGGGTCGGGCTGGATTATCTGGGATAATGTGCGACATGACATGCAGCATGACCTACCGGTTTGGTTTGGAGTCTTCTTCCAGGGATGTCTCATGGGCTTTTCTGTCTCTTTCTCTTTTACATTTTTCTTCTTGTGTATGATTTGGATTCTGTGCTTAGCGCTTGAGCATATCTCTATCTATCTATCTCTCCTATTGTCTGTACCTTTACCCATCTGCGGAGGGGGATGTTTTTGCTGTATATCTGTCCGGCGTATCGGTGTCTAAAAAGTGACCAATTCGTCTCGGTCTTCTTTTTTTCCTTGGAGAGTGGAATCCAGATGAATAATCACACGAGATTGTCTATGCCTGCAAACCAACGACCATCACATGGTTGGAAAAGGTAATCCCTCAAGTGGCGCTAGGACCACGTGAGGCTAATTATGTGGATAGCAATCCCCATTCTATTACCAATGATATTCCCTGGTAAAGCGTTTCATATACAGGAGAGACTCTACTCCATTAGTGACTGTCAGGACCGCAGGTGTCCCATGCGAGGGTACTACCCCTTTTGCCGCAGTGGCGCTCATCAGTAATTACAATATTTCATGTTTCATCATGCTACAAGTTACTCGCCCCCCCTCTCCAGTCTTTCTATTATCAAGAGGTAGACATTGGATGGATGGGGATGATATAGATACACCTTATCCGTATATTGGATCAAAGAGTCCATGATACATACGACTTCTTATTCTCTTCCATTTTCCTGCTAGCAAGGCTGACTATGCGTGGGATTCAAAGTGGAATTTCCGCACCTGACTTAATATTTTTCCCGTGGCTTCGTGTCGCCTGCTCGAGAAATCCATCTTCTCGCCATTCTCGAGAACGGCGATCCCACTCTTGAGTATAGCCGGATTCTGTTTGCAGCCTCGGAGGGCTGTCTCGTCCAGCAGCGGGCCCGGTCGGGTAGCCCGGCCGGTGCTGCTATGGGGGAGAATTAGACCAAGGGGGAAGATGAGGGGGGGGAGTGATGGATAGCTGGTGTTCTGATTTCCTGTGGCTCTGATACTCCCTGTATTTTGTAGAATATCCCGGCCACATGATTTGTCTCTTACAAGTTGGCTGAAAGATGGGCACATCTCTTGGAGGGTCATGTCATGTCATCCCCAAGCTCATTTGTGGCAGAGTATAGGGTTGATTTGGTGGGGTGTAACTATGCATAACCCCGAGACAGATTCGGTGTAATGGGAATACTGCCATGACTGCCAGGGAATAAATAATACCATCCGCCCCCGGCCAGCCCAGTTTGGCATCCGTCAGACTGCCTGCCTGTCTTTTTTTCCCCTCCCCGTCATTCCTTCTCATCCTCTTCACCATTGCCTCCCCCCATGTCGACCGCCAGGTTCCGAGTCACGGAGCACACCATCCCGGCCTGCCACATCCGCGAGTATGCCGGTAGCACGGTGCAGCAGGAGGATGTGTTGCACCTCCACGTGAAGCAGTACACCCCGCACACCCACAGGTCCAACCCCAAGCCCGTCCCCGCCCATGCCGTCACCCTGATCGCCGCCCATGCCGTGGGCTTTCCCAAGGTGGGTCTCTCTCTCTCTCTCTCTCTCTCTCTCTCTCTGTTCTATCTATCTATAGAGAATATAGTCGAGTCCCCAATGATCAACATGGTCAATCGCCACTAACAAAACACAGGAGCTGTACGAGCCCCTCTGGGACGAGCTCTTGACGCGATCGGCCGTCCCGATCCGGGGCATCTGGATCGCCGACGTCGCCAGCATGGGCACGAGTGGCATCCTCAACGAAGACAAGCTCAGCATGGACTGTAGGCTCCACCAAACTACACGACCAGGACGGACTGCATTCCTGATCATCTAGCCAGGCTCCTGGATGGACCATCCCCGCGATCTGCTCCTCATGATCAACCACTTCCGCGACCAGATGCCCCGGCCCCTGGTGGGGATCGGTCACAGCTTCGGAGGCACCATCATGTGCGTTTTTTTACGTCTGTTGCACAGCAGCAGCTCGACTAACCCCTTCAGGGCCAACCTGGCGTACCTGCATCCGCGCCTGTTCACGGCCGTCATCTTCCTCGATCCCGTCATGCAGCGGTCCCCGCCCAACATGGGCTTCGGGTCCGATCCCCCAGGCCCCGTCAACTTCGTGCTGTGGCGCGACGACGTCTGGCCGACCCGTGCGGCCGCTGCGACTGCCAACAGGCGCATGTTCAAGAACTGGGACCCTCGCTGTGCCGACCGCATGGTGCAGTTCGGGTTCCGCGATCTGCCCACGGCATTGCATCCCTCCCTCGGCGATGATGCCGACCCGGCCAACCCCCCCGTCACTCTCACCACCACCAAACATCACGATGTCCTGGGCCAGATCCGTCACAGCTTCGACATCCGCACCCCCGACGGTCGCATCGAGCCCGATCGGGCCACCCACGCCGATCTGGATCCCACCCTCTCCTTCCTGCCCGTCTACCGCCCCGAGCCCCCTCGCACCTTACAAAAGCTTCCCTCCCTGCGACCCCCCGCGCTGTTCCTCCTCGCCGGTGCCTCCTACCTGAACTTGGACCAGTTGCGAGAAGCCATCAGAACATGTGGCCAGGGTGTCGGTGGAAGCGGGGGCAGGGAAAAGGTCAAAGAGATCACCCTCCCGAAACGAGGACACTTCTTCCCCTTCGAGATCGTCGGTGAAACAGCCGGTCACTGTGCCGCGTGGCTGGACGAGGTGATGCGCACCCATTACGACGCGGAGCGACGGTGGAACGAGGCGCGGCGAGGAATGGC
Source organism: Aspergillus heteromorphus CBS 117.55 (assembly GCF_003184545.1). Classification (NCBI taxonomy): domain Eukaryota; kingdom Fungi; phylum Ascomycota; class Eurotiomycetes; order Eurotiales; family Aspergillaceae; genus Aspergillus; species Aspergillus heteromorphus. The sequence continues at coordinate 103,820 of NW_020290453.1, forward strand.
CAAACGCGACCATCTGGTCCTGGGCGACGAGTGGCGGAGGGCCATCAAGCCGCCGGGGGCGTTTCGCTCCCTCAAACCACGCAAGGATAAACTATAGACCCCGGTGGCATTCTCCATCTCCTGCTTCTGGAATCCTGCATGGTACAGGTACTGCAGTCCATGAGCCTACCTGGGCATTATTGACCCGAGCTACCCAGCATGGATCAGACAGTATAGGATTTTGCGAGTTAGAAGTTCTGTTATTCCTTCAAGCCACCCCACAGAACAGTTGCGACCTGGTAGAAATGCTGTACATTCGAGAATAGAGACAGGAGACCATGGTTGTAGAGGCTGTCTGCATGAAAATATGCCCGGACGCAAGTGACCTAACCCTCTGCGCGTAAGCTATCTATAATCCTCATGCAGTACACACTTGACTGAAAGGCCCAACGGAGAGTATATCTGCTAAAGCTGCATCATCCGGGCCTTGGTTTTGATCATGGTAAGAGGGAAACCCAATACTACTGGTCGTGGCTGGTTGGGGACTGTATGTCGGCTGCAGTCTGCAGTGGTAAGAATAGAGACCTTCTGCAACGGTCATTTACATTTACATTTAATATATTAGATTAGCGTTAATTTCTTAGTGGCCCGCTAAGGCCTAATCAGGATGAACCTCTGTGATTAATTACTTGTAAGATATATAAACAAAGTACAAGCGCTAGTATTTATTATTCAAAGAATTAGGCCTAGTGTGATAATTACTAAACAGTTAGTAATCAGTAATTATTAAGAATTACTGTTTTAAGAAGACTTGAAGTTATTCAGATTATCTGTATATACTTAATAGTCTAAATAAGTATAATAAACAAGCGTGATAGGCAAGTGTAATAGACAAGTATGATAGGCAAGTATAATAGACAAGTATAATAGACAAGTATATATAAAGATCAGACAGAGATCTTGATAAAGTAATATAAAGTACTAGTAAAGTAATTAAAACAGGCTGTTTTAGAAGGCCCTAAAGGGCTTATATATATATATATATATATTTATTTATATATAAATTGAGGATATTTTCTGCCCGCTAAGACGGTGAAGTAAATATTTTTCAAACAACTCCATAGCTGATTACTAGGGGCGGGCCGCTATATTGAAATGTTAATGATAAATGTGTGATAGAATAACCCAGCTATCGGGATAAAGGTCATCGGGATGATATATTATAGTGGTTGTGAGAGTTGTGAGATCATTAATAGTGGTTCTATATCTCTCCGGTATCTATAAGATGCTGATCCCTCTGTAAGAAGCTACTGATTTTTCAAGAATCAGTCTATCTTATGAATATAGACTATCTTTATTATTATTAAATAAATATATAGTATTTTATAGTTGATTTCTTATCTAGTTAATAGGCTTTCTATTCTGATAAGTAGATTTTATTATATTCTGATTCTTCTCTTTTTAACTATCTAAGAAAGATACTATTTATTGAAGATAGTAAAGAAATAGAAGCACTCAGTAATTAAATTAATTCAGAATTCTCGCTGAATATTATTTCTACTATTAAAGAGATTTAATAGCTAGAAGATTATATTTATTAATTGGAACAAGCTATCAACTTACAGTAAAGAATAGCTTATTTTTAAAAAAATAACTCCCCGAGCGAAATCTTCTTAAGATATTATTAATCCTTCCCCGAATTGGAAAAGAAAAAAAGAGAGATTAAGTTTAAAAATATCTCTTGCTTTGCTCTGAATTTTAATCTTTAAAAATATTAAGAATAAATCACTGATTTGGAATATATATTCAGAGATATATTTAAGAAATATTTATCAGAGAAATGCAAGATTCTTGCTATTATTAGCTATATGAATCTAGTATATAGACAGAGATAATATTATTTTATAGATAATAAGAGTCCGGAAGAGAGATAATTTCTTGAGAAATTATGATCTTAGTTTAAAGATTAAACTCTTATACTGATTTAAAACGCTGTTATTCTCTAATTGAATACTATAACTTAACTTAAACAGGCTTATTAGTAATACAGCCAGAATCCGCGAGAATTTTATATTTATTTTAATATCTTAGAGCAATACTTTTCTTGTTAAGTAGAAAAGAAAAGAATCTTATTTTACTTTGCTAAGCTACTATCAAATCTAAATTATTATATTTAAGAGTATATTCTCTATCTATCAGAGAAGCAGGACGAAATAATAGCTATTACTACTTATTATTATAAACTATAAGAAAATAGAGAAAAACACAAGCGAAATAATAATTAATTCAGTAGTTATAAGCCATACAAGCGCTTCCAAGAAATCACTAGTAAAATTATTAAGAAAGATATCCTAAATTGCAGGGAAAACCTTATTAGAAAGAATAGCAATTAATTATAATACTTTATATATAAAAATATCTAATATCTTGCGAATTAATATTTTATTAAAAATAAAAGAGTTTAATCTGCTAGAATCTATTAATCCTCATCAGATTCAGAGAGAAAAGTAGAGAAGTTAAGATAAGCCCTATGATTTTGACTTCTTCACCTACAGTAGAGACTACACATTATTTTTATGTTTCTATCCGCATCCGAAACAGCCTCGAAACCTTTGCGGACCTGGATAGCTGCGCCGAAGTGGATGTTATTAGTGGCCCTACGATTTCGACTTCTTCACCTATAGTAGGGACTACATATTGTTTTTATGTTCCTATCCGCATCCGAAACAGCCTTAAAATCTTTGCGGACCTGGATAGCTGCGCTGAAGTGGATATTATTAGTTATTAGTTTGTCAAAGTCTATAATCTCTAATATGTCTTGATTACTGTGCCAAAGATTAAAGCTATTAATTAAATTATTACTTCTATCTATAATATATAGAAAGTTCCTATTACTGCTATTAATTCGCGAGGAGGCATCTATATTTTTGAACGGTATTATATAGAGATTAACCGGGACCCCCGACTGGAAGACAGCTCTATATTATTTTTAATAATTATATTTTATAATCTATATATTATTTTATTAGTATAGAATTATTAGTAATAATTTAGTATACTGTTTATTTTACTGCTTTTTATTACTTAATTTACTAAAGCAATTTAAAATTTAATAAGAGTATATATTATTATTAAGCTTCTTGAAGATATCTGGCTATCAGAAGAAGAATCTTATAATTTATTAATAAATTCTGAGATAATTTTTGTTAAACTTAAGCAGTTTTAAGATATATTTTTTATAGATTTCTTCTAACAGCTATTCTCTTATGGCCCTGTAGATTATACTATTAATATTAAATCTAATAAAATATTCTCTTATAGTTTAATATATTTCTTATCCGAAGCTAAACTTAAGATTCTATAAGAATATATTAAAGAGAATCTAAAACTAGATTAAATTTAATCTTTAAAGAGTCCTGCTGGAGCTTCTATTCTCTTTATATTTAAGAAAGATAATAACTTATATCTTTGTATAGACTATAGAGGTCTTAATAAGATTTCTATTAAGAATTATTATTTTTTATTTTTTATTTTAAAGATTCTTGACAGGATTTTGAAAAGTATTTATTTTTTAAAAATTAATATCAAGAATATATACTACTGAATCTGTATTAAGAAAGATAATAAATAGAAGACAGTGTTTTATATTTAATATAGCTATTTTAAATATATAATTATACTATTTAGATTGACTAATACTTCAGCAACTTTTCAAAACTATATATATACTATATTTTAAGAACTTCTTGATAATTTTTATATAGTATATCTGAATAATATTCTTATCTTTTTATTAGATAAGAAATCTTATATAAAGTATATTTATTAAGTTTTAAAGAGGCTTTAAGAAGCACAGCTCTATATAAAGCTATTAAAATATTTATTTTATTAATCTTAAGTTAAATTTCTGGAATATATCATCAACTCTGACAGAGTATCTATAGATTTTTAACAGATAAATAATATTATTTTGTGGCTGATTCTCAAAAATTATTATAATATTTAGATCTTTCTTGGATTCTGTAACTTTTATTAATAATTTATTTAAGATTATTCTTATATTATCTTATCTCTTACTTCTTTGCTTTATAAAATAATTAACAGGCGGAAGCCAGAAAAGATTTATCTAATCTTAACTAAATAAACTGCTTTCCACCGCCTGATTGCTGTCTTTTAATAAGTATTTTTATTAATATATTTTAATTCTATAAAACCCCGCCGTTTAGAAACTGATATATTAAAAGAAGAGATAAGTAATATTTTATTTTAATCTAATATTAAGAGTATATTTTATTTAGTTGTATTCTGATTCTATAAGTTCTCTGGCGCCGAGCTAAACTATAATACTCTAGATTAAGAGCTATTTACTATTATTTACTCTTTTAAATAATAGCAATAATATTTAGAAGGCGCTTCTTAAATAATCAAGATTCTATCAGATTATTCGAACTTGTAATCTTTTATATATTAAATCTGAGTTAATAAAAGGCAAGCTTGATAGCTTATAAATCTAATTCTCTATAATTTTATTATTAAATATAGAACAGGAAAATTAAATTCAGCAGATAAACTCTTTAGAATATTTTCTAAATCTTAAGCAGAATCTGCTTTTCAAAAGAAACTGTTAATCCTGATTTAAGTATGATTTATAGGCATATTATTTCTAATAATAAGAGATTTTGTTAAAGAAAAAACTTAGTTTAAATCTTAAGATATATAGGATTATTCTGGGTTTGATATTTGTATTATGTTGAGCTTAAAGAATCTTAATAATTAAGCTAATATAGAGACAGCTAACTGGACTGCTTGAAAGAATTTATCTTGAGAAAGATTTATTTCTTAATTTATAGTATCACAAGTGTATGCCGCGGAAGTTTTATACTTGGATATATATAATTCCAAACTTTAAGAGATGATTTTATATTTATAGAATAATAATCCAGAGATATAACAGCAAAAGACTGCTGTTTAATAAAAATAATTAGACTAAAAGTATTGAATTATTAAAATAATTGGTTATATTTATTTTAAAGATTAATATTATATTCTTTTTTCTGAGATACTATATCAGATGTTTATTAAGCTATATTATAATAATTTATTAGTGGGATACTTTGGAAAGACTCGAATAGAAGCACTGCTACGCAGAAAGTTCTACTAGAATAGATTATAGTATAATATAGCTGAATATGTCCGAACTTGTTTAATATATTAAAAAATCACTGCTCTAAAGTATTAATTATATAATAATCTTAAATTATTATTAATTTTATTATATCTTTTTATTGAATTAATAATAAATTTTATTATAGGGCTGCTCTTTATTATTTAATATAGAAAGATTATTAATGCTATTCTAGTTATTATTAATTAATTTTTGAAATACTATCTTTTTTTTATTATTCTGTTTATAATAACTGCTCCAGATCTTGCTAAACTGTTCTATAAATAGATTAAATTAATTTTCAAATCTTCAAATAAAATTGTATCTGATTGAGAATTAATCTTTATCAGTAAATTCTGATTAAATTTAGTTTATAATAGTTATATAATCTTAAGACTTTTGACTGTGTTCTATTCTTAAACTGATGGCTAAATAGAATAGATAAATTAAATACTTAAATATTATCTTCAATACTACTTCAGTCAGTATAATACTAACTGACTATTAATTCTTTTAAGTACTTAATTTGCCTGTAATAATACAGATAATATAATCACAGACTAATTATCTTATAATATTCTTTATAGCTTTTCGCCGGATTTTTATATTAGAATTAAGACTGATTCTCAGCAGCGAGAAGTCCCAGCGGTATAGAATAGGATTAAGAAACTTAGAGAAATAAGAGAATAGCTATAAAAAATATAATAAATAGCTATAAAAAAACAAAAGAAATATTATAATAAATATAGAAAGCTATTCTACTTTAAAGAAAGAGATTTAGTTAAGTTATTGACTTGGAACTTATAACTTAAAGAATTAAGAAAGCTGGCTTCAAAGTTTATAAATCTCTTTTAAATTCTTAAATATATTAAATCTCAGGTGTATTGATTATATTTATCTAAGAAATATAGATAAATCTATAATATATTTTATATCTTCTTATTGAAACCATAAAACACTGGAAGAGATTATAAAGAACTGCTCTTAATATCTAAGCTAGATAATAAAGATAAATAGGAAGTTGAAGAAATTAAAGACTATTAATATTATAATAATCAGGATTACTATTTAATTAAGTAGAAAGAATAGCCGAGCGAGTATAATTAATAGATTTTTAGTAAAAATATAAAGAATATACCCGAAGCTATAAAGTAATACTAAAAATATTATAAGAAGTGCTATGTGTTAAGAAGACAGGAGATAATTACTAATAAATCTCTTTATATTCTTAAGGAATAAGCTACAGGAATATTAATCTCTTAATATTTCTTATTAATTATATTATTATAGATTAAATACACTAATAGATATAAAATCATTCTGTTATAAGATAATAGAAAATACTTAAATATATCTAGTTATATTTATTATCTATTTATAAGATAAATAATAATAATAATCAGGCTCTCTTATTATAACTCAGGAATATTTATAAAAAAAGTAGACTTTAGAAAAAGAATACAGAGATCTATAATTAATCTGATAATACTATTCTTATTATCTGAAATCAATTTATTATTATTAATATCTGAATATTAAATATATATTATAACTCTTATTAAATTAAGAAAGTTCTGCAGAGCAGAAATCTAATCTATATATCTTAGATTATCAGGCAGTAAATATAATAATATTTCTATCTTATAGATATAATAATTCTCCAGCAAGGCGCAGAGATCAGAATAGAGAATCAACTGCGCTAAAAAAATATAATAAGTCTTAATAAACTTAATATACTCAGCGGTAAACTTCTAACAGAATATTAATAATAAAATTATAAAGATCTTATTTCTTAATTATAATAAGAACTTACACGCTTGGCGGTCTTAATACTCTTTAATAAAAATTCACAAGTATAAATATTCTTCACACTGTTAAATATCTTTACAAGAATATAAATCTCTTCGCGGATAGTCTACTTAATATTATTATTCTAATATTCTTTCTTCAGAATCAGAGTGGCCTATTTAATAATTTTTATAAGATTATAAGTATTTTTTAGCAGATCAGTTGCAGGCTCGAGAAATATCAGTAAATTATATATATATAATACAGAGTATATAAAATCTACAGAATTATAAGTTTTCTTTCTCGCGGAATAGAAATAACACAAGATAGATATCTTTATATCTAACAGATAACTAATATTATACAGAGCGCTCTTCTTAGAATTAAAGTTATTATTTATATATCTCAGATAGTACATACAGAAGTTATAACAGGCTTTGATAGAAATATCCCGCTTAGAATATATTATTTTCTTTATCATCGCGAAGTAATCAAAAATAAGACTAATATCTAATAAAAAAGAGAATAACAGCAATACAGTATAGATAAAAATAATAAAAATTATATAAAATAATAAAGAAATATAAAGAGAATAATTATAAATTACTAAAGAAATAATAATTATAAAGTAGAAGAGAAGAAGAAAAAAAAATAATATAAAAAATTCTTTTATTTATACTTCTTCGCAGGGGATCTATTTATATAAATATAATATAAGAGATTCTTTTATTTACACTTCTTCGCAGGGGATCCATCTATACAAAAATAATTAAATACTTATAAAACTATACAGAAACAGTATATAATCCTGTTTATATTATATATTCTGCGAGTTTCTTATCTTTCACTATCAGATTCTTACTATTCTAAATCGGAAATATATAAGACTATTCCCAACACCCGAGCCAGATGGCTTGTTTCAGCAGAGAAGGGCGCTATTTATGATAGAATAATCCAGCTATCAGGATAAAGATTATTGAGATGATATATTATAGTAATTATAAGAGTTGTGAGGTTATTAATAGTGATTCTATATCTCTCCGGTATCTATAAAATATCGATCTCTCTATAAGGAGCTACTGATTCTTCAAGAATCAGTCTATCTTGTGGATATAGACTATCTTTGTTATTGTTAAACAAATACACGGTGTTTCATGGTTGATTCCTTACCTAGTCGACAGGCTTTCTACCCTGACAAGTAGATCCTATCACAAAATGACCGTTGCAGAAGGTCTCTAATGATGATGCCATTCAATTGACATCCACCCCCGGCCGGGTTAAATATCCTCTCTTCCTCCCTCTCGAATCCGTCCTCTTTTCGACCTCACTACCTTACTGCCAACCTTTCCGTAACCACCCTTCTCCGCCTTCTCTGCTATGGCCTTCATATCCGACCCATTTCTCGTCGGCTTAGAAGGCACCGAAGTATATATCCTTCGAAAACCCCTGCCAGACCTGGTTCATCGATCAGAAGCTGTCGGAGCACCCGACCCAGCTGTCCCAAAAAGACACCGATGATGGTAACCGGAGTGTATTCCACACGGCACCCGGCGATCATGAGGGCTTTGGGCCCCGGAGTGGGAATCGCGCGGTCGGGGGGGGGGGGGGGGGTGTCTTTCACGGATGGTTGGTATGGGATGGCTAGGAGCCACTTGTAAATATGATCAGCTCTACTCCGCCGTAAACCAATTGCTTCCATCAGATATCGCGTAGACCATCAAGATCTTAAATCGTCCTGCCTGGGTCTTTTGCTGCGTCATGTGCAGGTGCAGGTCTTGAATGTCCAAAGCACTAGATGAGCATCGGGCGATTTTTCGAATCATATGTGAGGGAGGATTTTCTTGAGACTGTGATCCCTCTCCTGCCTTCACCTACTGCTCCCATGTGAGTCCTCAGAATAGTATAGCCCTTGTCTGTTTGTTCCCACCTACGCCATCAGATCCGCTCTGCACCCATGGCGCGTTCAAAAACAAACTCCGGTCGGTCGGTCGATGGAAAGCAAAAAGAGAGAAAGATGCTCCGATAGGGGGAATCGAACCCCCGGCTGCCGTGTGAGAGACGGCGATGTTAGCCACTACACCATATCGGATGTTGATTGAAAGGGGCGGCTAGTTTCTGCTACACAAGGCTAACCTGCTCGCTCGCCCCACTCTCCCCACCCAAACCAAGATCAAGGCGATGGGACAATGCGATTGCGTTTAGATATCACGCATGGATATTCCGAGCAACAAGAAACGGCAGGACGCCTCTGTCAATAGCAAATCGGATATCAGATGCTCCTTGGACCCATGTCATTCTCTCTTACCGGGCCAGTCAATCATTCCACCCACACTCTCCCTCCTCAATGAAGGCCCCCAGCCGGGTGGCCATCTCGACCTCCATCCTCTCCCTGCCATCCGGGCCCGCCCTAACGAGAGCCATCGGCCCCCCCCCGCGTTGTCCTCATCCCACGGCCTCTCCCCGGCCCCCCTCATATTCCTGAGGATGGCTTGGTGGAAATGCCACCGGAGGATATCGTCGCTGACTCGCCGGTTCTCATCTCGCGCCGGCCTCGTGGTGGAGCTTAGCACCAACCCCCCGACGCCCAAACTGTCCAGCGCAAAGGGGACCACTCGATAGCCATGCTACAAGACACCGGATCCTTAGCAGGGCTCACATTGGAGTGTCAGTCAGTGCCTGGGGAGGCCTTACATCGGGGCTGACGGCGATCTCATAGAGATCGAAGCAGATGTGCGTGGTTGCCTCCAAGAGCAACCCGTTCTGGGCCGAGAAGAGCCCGCTGGGAGCGATCATTGCCGCGTCGGTGGTGTCGGTGATCCAGGCGCGCCGTTCCTGATTCCAAGCGGCCAGTCGCGAGACCGGGTATATGTGTGCCGCCATCAAGCCTCGCCAGGGGTCGTGGAGTGTCCCCGGCCGCTGGCCAGTGATGGCGCAGGCCCTGTCACGGCTGCGGACCGCATCCCGGAAATGGAGTTGCTAGTCGACCTTAGTCTCCTTCCCCAGCAATATGAATCCGCCATGGAGTCGGCTTACATTTTCGCGCAGGCTCTGGGATCCAGTCTGGGGAGTCCGGACCCGGCGCACATGGCGCTCGGAAGTTAGGCGCACGGCAATCGGGTGGCCATCTTCATCAGAGATTAGCCATTTCCTTGGCTACAACAGAGAGGAATCGAGTCGCCATATACCTCTGCTTCGCACGGCATAGTGCCCCGGCGCTACGAATGCGTTCGCTTGGCTCACCCGCGCTCCGACCGTGCCATGCTCATCCACAGCGAACAGGGCCCAGCGGGTCCGCATGGTCTCGAACCGGAGGAAGTGGGAACACATGTCCACGAAGAGCCGGACGGTAAGCTGCGGTGGCGTCTGCTGAAATCCCCCTGATGGATGGGCCCGTTCGTTAGCGAGTCACCCTGCCACTGCCACTGCCACTGCCACTGCCACTGCACGAGCTTCTGCTTACCCCCGAGATACACGCCACCGGAGTCGAACAGGTGAATGTTGCGGTCTACACCCTGCAAAAACGGAACGTGGAAAGGAGCCGCCATGGTAAAGCTGGATCAACTCAACGATGGGCGCAGGCAAGGCGCTGGAAAATAGTAGGCCAAAAGTACAACAAGAGTAGAAGGGTGGGAGAAGATCTGGAGGAGAGGAGGCGGGGAATCCACTCCCAGGAAGGGAATCTATTTCGCGGTGGCAGGAGCATTCAATTCAAGGTGCAAGAGCATGTTTTTTAAGATGGAGAGAATTCACTCCAATGGACGCCGCCTGCCCCCCTCCAAGCAGGCATAAGAACATCCTGCAAAATTCACTTACCTCGCAGGCACAGAAATCTTCCCCAGACACTCCCCCAACCCCATCCGTCCTCGATACACCCGCACATCAGGGTTTGGGATAGCCGAAGCGATCACACCCCCCGGCAAGAAACTGTTCGTCATCTCCACGAACAGACCAACAGAGCTCTGCGGCAGGAACCGGCCAAAGAAATCAGGAAAGTCTTCTTTCTTCACCGGTCTGATCTCGACCTCCTGACCGACAGCGTCATGAAGGGCCTGTTGGACCTCATTCACGGTGTATTCCTGTGGCCCACGGACTTCCACCACATATGGGCTTCGGGGGGGTTCGAGGCCCAGCAGGTAGGTGGCACATGCCCGTCCGATATCATCGACGGCGACCTGGAAACAGTTACAGGTTAGACCGAAGACACAGTATATTCTGCTGCATCAGGCACACTGACCATTGGGACGCGATAATCCAGCGGCGTGATGACCGAGTAGAAATGCGGGTTGTCCGTCCTGACGGTCGAGATGGCCGACTCCCAGTTCTCCATGAAATACGCACAGCGCATGAAGATGACCTCCGGGGCTGCGTGTTGCAGGATCTCCTCGGCGATATGGTTGGTCATGATTTCTCCCTGTCCCCATCGCGTTAGTATATTTTTCACTGATCGACTGCAGAACTCACAGTCCCTGAGGGCTGCTCCGCCCCCGTGCTGGAGAGCAGCACCACGCGTTTCACTGTGCCGGCCTTCTGGATTGCAAGTCGGGTGTTCTCTGACGCCACGCGCGCCCATTGTAGGATGTCGCTGGCATCGTATCGCGGGGGTGTGATGGCCAGGACCATGTCCACGCCACCGAGCTCTAAGGTATTCGCGTCGCTGAGATCACCTTGCCCGGCATGGAAGCTGGGATGCGACAGAAATTCGGCGGGGGCCTTGGACGGGTCGCGATAGATGCCCTGGACATGCAGGGGGGTGGTGAGTTGGTCGGACTCGAGGAGGGCTTTGATTGTCGCCCGCCCGGTTTTCGGAGATGCTGGAAGCACGGCGATGCGCATTTTGTCGAGGCTATACGACACACGTTTTGGAATGCTGCGATGGAAGGCATCACCACAAGGACAAGATCGAGTGGGGGGTGATCGAGCTATGACGACGGCAAGCCTCGCAGGTACCCTGGTTCTGCAAAGCTTATGTGCTTGGACATTAAACGCTTGACTATCCTGGTGCGATTTGGCTTGCAAGAGTCGAGAGTACTGGAATGATCCCATGTACAATACCAGCCAACTAAAACATCAGTCTAAAACACAACCCATTAGAGCATTGACTCCCATGAAGAAACGAAACCGAAATTTGCTTTTGTCTGCGTGCGAAGCCCAAATCGGACTGACACACGGCCAGACGCCCCACAAAACCCTATGGCGATCTCAGCAGTCTCCAAGGAAGTCGTGATGGACAACGCGCTAGCTCTGGGTCCCCTCAGAAGTATTCAGAAACGACAGAAAGAACATCGCGCAATAAGCCGTCAGGACATAGTACACTTTATACGTCCTCTCATCCTCCTCCTTGGACGGATCCTCCCTCGCGCACCGAATCCCCACGACCACCGCCCCTGCCACGTGGAGGATGCCCGATATCAGCAACCCCACGCACATCCCGGCCGTGTGGCAGTGACTGGCCAGTTTCCATCCCCATCTCACCACGGCGCAGCCAAGCAGCACGATCGTCGCGGCGGTGGTCTGGCGCAAGAGTCGGCGACCCGGCCCGGAGAGAATCACCGGGAGGGTCCGACGGTTGATTTTGCGGTCGCCGTCGACGTCGTGGAATTCCTGTAGGTGAACGGTTGCCAGGTCCCAGAGTGCCAGGATGAGGTCGAATTTCGGGGCCGTGTGCAGCTGCGGCCATCTGGAGCAGACGGTGGCATCGAGCAGACGGAAGGTGAGATATGTCCAGCCCGCGGGGAAGGCGTTGCGAGCGAACCAATGGTTCCAGCCGGGATGGACATAGCACAGGAAGACCCATGCCTGGGATAGGACGAAGAACAGCAGGCCAGACCCCCCAGACAAGGTGCGGCTGATCCAGCCGAAGAGACACCAGCTCAGCCCCCAGCGCCGGTAGGCCCCACTGACACTGACTAGTCCCGCTGTAATGGGTCGATAGGGCTTGTTGACTCGGTCCTCCTCCACAGATACGAGCTGGTTGACGATGTCCCAGCAGTACTGCTGGCCCACGGCCACGACCAGGACTCGGATGGCGAGGAGCCATGTGTGATGGACTGACTGAGGGGCCGCGACCAGCCGACTAGCCAATGCGACTACCTGCAAGATAACGCCGGCACCCAGGTTGGAGTGAAGGACCAGGCAGGTGATCCGACACTCGAGTCGCAAGACTGCAGCGGCTGACGAGAGTAGGGCTAATGGGGCGAACGGGCCCATGGAGCCCAAACGAGCCCGCGGTGGATCCGCATTGTGGGACGGTCTGTCCATCGCATGGGACGGATTGGCTGCTTCGGTTCGTGCACGGATGTCGCCTGCGAAGCGGTAATAAGGAGAGAAAAGGGGTCGCACTTTATGGTATCTATCTAGATAAAGTCTGCACTCTGAAGACGAGTCTGAAGTCTGAAGTGTCGACTCCGCAGTGAACGGCCTGGGGGTCCACCGTGGGCCTTATATACCTTATATGATACTATATAGTTACCATCTGGAGCCGGCATGGTCATAGGCTGCCTCGCTTTCCATGATCCTGAATCAGGCTCCACCAAAGCCATCCGTCTGACATCAGCGCCTGCTGACCTAGCCATGTCCCGAGCCGCCTCTGGGATGGACCGTGGGCGGGTACAGCCATCGCAGTGCTTGCTTACTTGGTACACAATATCCACCGTCTCGCCGGGCAGTGATGATCCCGTTCGGTGGTGAAGTCCCCGTCGAATGAACGATAGCTCGCGCACCGGGCACCACTGCGTGCCAATTTCCCCTCCGTGGGCCCTTTCGACGATACAGTATAAATCGACCAGGCCTCCCGTCGCATTCTCGGATCTACAGACATCTGTCACCATGCATGCGTCACTGGCAAAGCTGACTGCGACGGGAACCCTAGTCGGAGTGGTGGTCTCGTATGTCGCTCGGCAGGGGGAGATCGAACAGCACCTGGTTCGCCTGCTCGGCCTATTCGGCGGATCCAATCTTATCCTTGTCGCGTATGCCGTGATTTCAGGGACTGGCTGTGTTTCCCATGCGCTGGCGCAGGTCCTGCTGATTAATGTCGCCTTCTTTACGGGCTTGTTCGGCAACATCGTCCTTTACAGACTGTTCTTCCACCGGCTGCGCCATGTGCCCGGTCCCCTCGGACCCCGGATATCGCGCCTGTACACGGCGTTCTCGCAGTTGACCCACACCCAGATGCACTACACCGTCCAGGAGATGCACCAGCAGTACGGGGATGTGGTCCGAACAGGTATCCCACCGCATCGAAGCCCTTCACACCAGCGACTACTGACCGAACGACTAGGACCGCGCGAGATCTCCATCTGTCGCCCCTCGGCCATCAAGGCCATCTACGGACCCCCGACCCGGTGTACGAAATCGCCCTGGTACGACCAAATGACCTATGACACCGCGAGGAAAGGCTTCATCGCGATTCGTGATATCAAGGCGCACGGCCAGCGCCGTCGGGTGTGGGACCAGGGCATTCGCACCCAAGGTCTGAGCACCCCCTCCAGCCGCACCGATCGACACTGACCGAGATACACACTGACAGCTATCAAACAATACCAAGAACGCATTGCCGCCAAATCCCGGCTGTTCGTCAGAAAGATCGGGGAGCAAAAGGGGCAGCCAGTCAACTTCACCAAGGAGGTGATCCGGTTCGCTTTCGATGTGATGGGCGACATTGTCCTGGGCACCGAGTTCGGCATGCTGGAGACGGGCCGGATTCCCGACGCCCTGCAGCAGATGCACAAGAGCACAAAAGCCCTCGCCGTCGGGGGTTCGATCCCGTGGATGCCAGCCCTGATGCTGCAGATCCCCGGCATGAGCAAGATTGCTAACCCGTTTCGACACTACTGTCATGAGCAGCTAGCCGCGGTCCAAGAGGTATGTCCTGCGGTGCGGGGACCATGGTGCCATGGATCTCGCTCTAATGTTTCTCAGGCCCAGACGCAGAGTGAGGAGCCCACAGACATGATCTCGTGGGTGATCCGAGCCCAAAACAACGGCGATCCCGGGGCGCCTTCCCCCGACGGCCTGAAAGATGATGCGTGGGTGCTGATCATTGCCGGGAGGTATGTTTCCCGCCTGAACCCGATGATGCCGGACTAGCGCTGACCAGGTCTGCAGTGATACAACCTCGACCGTGCTCACCAACACCTTGTTCTACCTGGCGACCCACCCGGACGTACAGACCAACCTGCAAAGCCGCCTCGACGAGGTCTTCCCGGCCGGAATGGGGAGCTGGTCGTATGAGCCGGCTCGGGATATGGACTACTTGACGTGGATCATCAACGAGACACTCCGGCTGAAGCCAGCGGTTCCGGGGGGCCTGTCCCGCGTCACACCGCCGGAAGGGTTGCAGATCGACGAGCTACGGATTCCCGGGGATGTTGTCGTGTCCGTCCCCACGTTCACCATCCATCGCGACGGGCGGTTTTGGGAGAAGGGTGACCGGTTCGTGCCGGACCGGTGGGAGAAGATCGATACGAACCAGGCGCCGTATTTGCCATTCTCTCGAGGTGTGTTGAGCCAACCGTCTTTGGGATGCCGCAGACGCTAACAAGGATATTCAGGGGCGTTCGATTGCCTGGGGAAAAGTATTGCGTGGATCGAGCTGCGCACGGCGTTGTCGATGCTGATGCTGGCGTACGAGGTGAGGCTGGCGGATGACAGCCAGCGGGCATTTGATGGGAAGGAGCAGGACAGTTTCGTGATGGTGTTGCCGGATCTGTGGGTCCGATTTATGCCTCGGCCGGGGGTCCAGGAACTAGCGGCATGTGGAGGGAGGGAGGGAGGGAGGGAGGTGATGCGAGCCCTAATAGAGTAATAGAATAAGGATGTTCGAAGCCGTTGGAAGGAGCAAGAAACATGTCTGCCGGTCTGCCTGAACCGTCTGCCTGAACCCGTCTTAGTCACCGGCGGAATTGGGTCCGCCCCCAACCCGATGGTTGGTGGGTGGAATGGCAGCCCTGACTGGCACCATCCGAACAATTAAAAAAGGGTGCTGGCCTGCCTTCTTCTTATCCCCGTCTATCATCTTTCCACTTTACTGTCACAATGGTTCTCAAACTCCACGGCTTCGTCCACTCGACCTGCACCCGGCGCGTCCGGACCGCCCTGGCCGAGAAGGGCCTCGAGTACGAGTTCATCCCCGTCGATCTGTCCAAGCTCGAGCAGAAGGCCGAGGCGTACCTGAACAACCTCCAGCCGTTCGGAAAAGTCCCTGTGCTGGAGGACACCGAGACCGGCGTCACCATCTACGGTAGGTGTCTCCCCATCCCGATGGATCCCCGCTAACGTGTTCCCGGTATAGAAAGCCGTGCCATCAACCAATACATCGCGACGAAGTACCGCGGCCAGGGAACGGAGCTGGCTCCCCCCGAGACCGACTTGAAGGCGTTTGCGTACTTCCAGCAGGTAGGGCCCCAGATTATTTCTTAACAATTCCATCTGTGGACGAGCGATTGACCGGGATAGGCCGTCTCCATCGAACAAGCCTACTTCGACCCCCCCGCCTCAAGCATCGCGTTCGAGAAGGTCTTCAAGGCGCTCAAGGGTCTCGGCGCAACCAACGAGGCCGCTGTGCAGGCCTATTTTGGCCAGCTGGAGGCCGCCCTTCACGGCTACGAGCGCGTTCTGTCCAAACAGCCCTACCTGGCGGGAGAGAGCTTCACTCTGGCTGATCTGGCTCACTTGCCTTACGGAGTGTTCATCGAGCAGTTTGGGTTTACTGACCTGGTGGCCAAGTTCCCCCATGTGCAGAAGTGGTGGGAGGGCCTGAAGGCGCGGGAGAGCTGGAAGAAGGTTACCGCGTAGGCCGCCTGGTGTGGCTTTCGAGATTGATGGTAGTCTCAGGTGTATTCCACCGAAATGTAGATGAATCTACAGATTTTTACTTCATGGACCATTGATCTTCAATTACCATCCTATTTGCGTAGATGTCGGACTTTACCTCAAGTGTAATACCAAGCAGGCCATAAAATGCTAGGAAACGACGAAGTATCGGGTTTGACCAAACACCATGCTTGCAAAGCCAGAAAACCTCACAAGGTGTCCTCCCCTCTTTTCTCGCCCCTTTTTTTCTTTCCTTTTTTTTTTCGGGGACTCAGAACCCGCGAAAAGGGGCTTGGTGGCCTTGAAAGTCCGGGCAGGCCTGAAACTCCGCCGGATTTCACCTCACTCCGAAAACTCCGAGAGTCCTTCGGAGCCAACAACCCTAGATCGTTCTCTCCGCGGAGAAGATAATTCCATTCTCCATCTTCCTGGGCCTCCCCTATGACACCCATCCCCCTCGCGTTTGGGGAGGGCAAGGGTACAGTAAAGGACCAACGAAGATCGCTTCTTTCGCTACGAGGATGTCCAGTTGCCCGGAAAGACATCGGAAGAGGCGTTCTAGAAAAACCCTTTGATTGATATGGCATCTTTCTGCTGAGGAATCCCCGGGCAGTAAGGATAGAAGACACGAGTTACTCAGTTGTCATACAAGCCGCTCTGTGGCTGTAGGTTTCCATCACTGCTGTCCTGCACCTCTCCGTAGGACAGCCATGCCGCGTGTCTCCTGCCCTCCATCCAGATTTGGATGCTGTCTCCTGTAGATCTATTCTTTATCTGATCTCGCTTAGTTTGACCTGACCCCGTACTTTGCAGTACTGTACGTAGTGGGACGCCTCATCCGCTCCCCATTTAAAACCCACCTCTCTGGTCCATATCACCTCTGGAACCCGCTCGAGCCCCGCCAGTCCCTGTACCTTCTGCGGGGTCAGAAATTTGGTAACAATGATGGGGAACTCGGGCGAGGGGGATTTCGCGTCAGTCACCCACGCCGGCCAGCGTGGGTGATATTGGATCATTCGCGCCTCGTCGAATTCGAACCGTCGCAGTGTCTCGACGTCATGGCCCTCCGCTGTCCTCTCCTCAGATTTGCATTCTGCAGCCCATGTGTAGGTCTGGTCGCTCCGGGCGGATGGCTTTGACATGACTGGAGAGCAAACGGAGGGGTAGGCGACAGCTTTCTGATCTCGTGCGTGGAAAAGGACAAGCGATGGTTGATTACAGCTTCGAGATCTGAGGATGAGGAACGAGGTCGCCCCAGCCTCGTGCGGGGTACACCAGGCTGAGGCCGTGCCCTCCTCCCCCTGACATGGTCATCATGACTGGCCAGCGAGCTGCGCGGGATCCAAACATCAGCAGCGAATGGGCAATTCATCTTTTGTCGGTTAGATACTGCTCACGCTGTGGGAAATGCAAAGACTGGACTGGAAGGATTTGTCGACAACCTCTTAGTCCGGGAGTCCGATACTTGGTTCAATCCACTTTCAGTAGCAACATCCATTCAGATATCGACAGAATTACTCCCGGAAGAAATCGTTTCACATCTCATTACCGCACAGCCAACCAAGACAAGACATTCCTGAGGGTTGTATTGGTGGCGTCGAAAGACTTGCTTTAAATCGGGGTTTCGGAGTTTCAGTCAAGATCCGCGGAGCTTCGCGGTCTTTGGCCCCAACGGAGGGAGAAAATCGCCATAATCTATCCCCTGCAAGTATATAACTATGCTGCATCGAGAGCCTTATTACTTGAACCTTCACAGTTTCGGATGACACAGCGTACCCCCCGACAGCAATCTCAGGTCTTTTTACACAGCCAACCGATCCAGACAGCAACCATGTCCAAACGATCCGATAGCCCTACTTCCTCCGGGCCCACTCAACCTTCCTCCCACTTCTCCTCCCCCTTACAGGAAGCTATCTTTATTCTCGTCATCGGCCTATCCCAACTATTCTCCGTCGGAAGCATCGGCAACACAGCCTTCTCGGTCCAGCACATCGGCGGAGCACTGAATGCATCCAGCAATGGCCAGACCTCGTGGTTCCTGGCCGCATACGCCCTGTGTAGCGGCGTCTTTGTCCTCGTCGGCGGACGGTTAGGTGACCACTTTGGACATAAATACGTCTTCATCTTCGGCTGGATCTGGATGGCTCTCTGGTCGCTGATCAGCGGGTTTGCACACAATGTCATCTTGTTCGATTTCGCGCGAGGCATGACGGGGGTGGGTAATGGGGCCCTGGTTCCCAATTCGTTTGCCCTCCTCGCGCGAGCCTTTCCGCCTTTCTCGACGAAGAAGAACATCGCCTTTGCATTTCTCGGGTTCTGTGCGCCGTCGGGGTATATCTTTGGGGGTCTCATCGGGGCTGCCTTTGCCCAGCATGTTACCTGGCGATGGGGATACTGGTTCTGGGCCGTCGGATGTCTGGTCCTCGGTCTCGCCACGGGGGTGGTCGTTCCCCACAGCGTTGGATCTCCTATTCCGGGGCTCAGTTTGAGGCAGTTCGACTACATCGGCGCCTGCACCGGCATCACCGGTCTGGTGCTCGTCGCATTCGCCTGGAACCAAGCATCGGTGGTCGGCTGGCAAGAACCCTACGTGTACACCCTGCTGATCGTCGGCATTCTCTTCACTGTGGCCTTTGCCATCTCGCAGTCACGCGTCTCCGCCCCAGTGCTGCCCAACTCCCTCTGGACGCGCAAGGGCTTTGCACCCGTCGTGATCGCCATGTTCTTCGGCTGGATGTCTTTCAGCATCTTCCTCTACTACACCACCACTTTCATTCTGAACGTGCATAGAAAGCTCCCTCTGTCTGCCGTGGCCGAGATGGTTCCCTTGGTCATCGGAGGCTTCTTCGCGACCGCCTCGGTTGCCATTTTTATCACTCGGGTGCCCGCGCAGTATATCTTCGGTGTCTCGATGTTTTCCTTTCTGGTGGGTAATCTGCTGATGAGCTTTGCGCCATACTCCGAGGTCTACTGGGCGTTTATCTTCCCCGCGTGCCTGCTGGTGGTGGGGGCCCTGATCTGTCCTTTGCCTCGTCTGGGATCCTCATCACCAACGTGGTTCTGCCGGAGGAGCAAGGTGCAGCGGGCTCTTTTCTCTCGACGGTGGTGCAGTATGCCATCGCCCTCGGACTTGGCATTGCTGCCACCGTGGAGGCCCACGTCAACGAGGGAGGAAAGGACGTGATCATGGGGTTCCGGGGGCCCTACTGGCTGGGCATCGGGTTTGCGGCAGTGGGGCTTCTTGTGGTGGTTTTCCTTGTGCGAGACCACCGGTTTGATTCCGTCAGGGTTGGAGAGAAAGACTTTCGGGGTGATGAAGAGGCATGAACGGGTGATTCCTGGTGTCCGGTGCCCTAGCCGCTTCAGTTATGATGAAGGGTTGGTTGGTGTGGATATATATCGCCAGAGTCCAGATCGAGTCGGTTCTCTCAGCCACAATAGAAGCAGTAATTTCCCCGGGTGTAACTGCAACCAAAATACCAGCGTGCAGTAGACAGATCAATGCGTTTCATAATATTTCGTGTACAGTGAATGAGGGCCGCCGGAAAACTCCGATCGGACGTTCCGCCTAAGTGCCGGCCAGCCAAGCCCCGAAACTCCGGGTACTCCGGGTCTCCGAAACTGCCACTTCCGACAACAACTCCTGCCAGCCATCATCTGTTCACAACCCCCCCGTCTACCATGGTCACCCCACGATTAAGGAGCCAGGAGCACCACCCCAGGGCCTCATCCGGCTCAGAAGCGAGTCCGAGAAAGCTCACGCTGTCGTGCTCACGCTGCCGTGCTTCCAAGCTGAAATGCGACCGGCAGGAACCCTGTGTAGGACGGACGCGACTGGCACATCAGAATGCGCTGGCTGATCGTTCCTAGGTTGAGTGTCTCAAGCGTAATGTCGGCCACCTGTGTACCAAGGATGAGCGCCAGCCCAGGGCGAAACGGGCCAAGGTCAATCCCACCAGCCAGGACAGTCCGGATAATTTGCGGTGAGTGCAGCGAGGGACTGGACATAACCATGCTGATCAGGCCCATAGCCATACACCGAGACCTAACGCATCGGAGGCTAGAGATACAGTCCAACTGCTAGAAGATCTGGTCGACGGGTCCCTTCTCGAACCTGTTCCCCATGCGGCGGGGGGGCATTCAGAATCATCCCCCATCGCAGACGACCCCCTAAACCCGTATTGGTGCTCCGCCAGCGGCCCTCAAAGACAGGACGAAAAGCTGGCCTTGCTGCGCGAGATCGTCGATCAAATGCCTGGCCCTGATCTGATTTCCGCCCTCTACGACGCCTTTGTTACTCGCTGCCAAGGTTCACTGGGTAACATTATCCATACCCCGACGTTCCTGGACCAAGCGAATGGGCTTTATGAGTGCTTAATCTGCCCTTCGGCAGAGCAAAACGCCTTGCTCATGTCGGAAAGAATATCCATGGAAATGCTTTCCTGTCTCCTGATGGCCGTACGTAGTCTGAATCCGCGCCTTGAGCATATACTCACTTCCGTTCACAGCTCGTGCTCGGCCTCGCCTTTTACCCCGGTCGCACTGTGTTGGGCTGGTCGAAGTCACCCGTTGCACTGCATGCTGAGGCGGCTCGAGAATCCGGTAGGCATATCAAAATCTGGAGGTCTTTGGCCCTGCGCTGCCTGCGAGGATCGGTGTCACTCTTTTGTGGCTCGATCCCCGGTCTACAGGCAGCGATCATGATTTTGCTCGACGCCCACGAAGATCCAGCAACCCTTGATTCCATCCTAGTTACTGCAATCTCAGGGGCCCAGAAGCTCGGACTGCATCGACTGGGAGATGTGAAACTAAAGGCTGATACCTCCATGGACAATGTGTCGACGCCTTCGTTACAGCAACCATACATTCGAACGGAAATAGGGGTCCGCATTTGGTGAGTCACCAGGCATCTGAACCTACCAACAGGCTGGCAGGGACTGACCTCACTCGCAAGGTGGGCATTGGTGATGCGAGATTGGTCTCGCGGGCAGGCACTGGGCTATTACAGCATCCATCCTTCGCAGTTCAACACCCGACCGCCCTTACACGTCAACGACAACGACCTGTGGATGCCGACCGGACAGGTTGATGCCCAGGACCACATCACTGAGCGGCCGCGATCGGAATTCACCATGCTTTCGTACACTATACAAGCTCTGGGCATTGTTGTTCTTGTGCGTGAGTCCATAGACTTGCGTGGCCCGGTACGACAAGTCCGAGAGGATATGGAACGCACGATGCACAGGGAACTGAACCGGAAATATGAACGATTCATTGCTCAACTCCCGTCTCACTTCCGGTTAGGAAATACTGCGGGACTGACAGCGACCGGTCCCTTGGCCGCAATCCCGGTGCAACGGTGGATGTTGCACCAGCAGCTCTGGTCTCTATTCTTGAGAATCCACCGAGGGAACCTGTCGTCCCAGGACGGGCGCATCTCCTGCCAGCTGCTGGCGCAGAATATTATCACCATTCAGGTACAGATCCAATCTCGCTGCACCGTATGTAGCTCACTGTCGGCGGGCGATACCCTGCTCTTCAATGCGGCCGCGGCGCTCGTCACAGACTTGATATTCTCGGCCACATCCAAAGAAAACGCTGGGTCTGGCTCCCAATTGGCTGGACTCATGTCGCGGGACAAGGTCCGGGAGGCCATCGAGCTGTTAAGGATGCGCAGCGGGGTAGACGATGTGCAGTTGTCGGTGGCCTCCGACAGGGAGCGAGCGAAGGCTGCCCACCGAAGCATGAATATCCTCGAGGCCCTCATGAAACTGGAGAACGAGATGTCTGAACACGACAATGAATCAAGGAGCGAAGCCGTGCAAGGTGAAGCTCCTAACAATATCTGCAACCGATCCCCCAGGAGCAGAATCATCGATGTCATAAGATCTTTCCAGGACAGCACCAGAGCTGCAGTTGCGACAGAATACCCAAGCATTGGCTCATCCGCGTCTTCCAACATATCTACCCCGTTTCCAGCCGTGATTGAAGGGCTCGATGAGCTTGACGTGCTACCCGTCATCTCGAATGATTTCGACTGCGACATCTGGCAGTTCCTGGACTTTGATTCTTTCACTGAGCATGTCACCAAGCCTGCGGGTCCAGCGAACTTGCCCGTCCCCGGTTCGATCCCCCTTTCGCCATATTCAGGGCAGGATAACTCGGTTACTGGGATGAGGACACCTGGTTTTTGAGCGGTAGCGTCTGTTCTAGACTAAATCGGTGTTTGATTGAGGAATACTACCGATCGATTTCTCCGTCATTTCAACTCATAGGAAACTTCACCATCATCCTTACCACTTTATTCCAAGGCGTCTTCCACCTCGCGACCCGCCCAGCATCGTCACACCTATCTTTCTGGGCGAGAGATTTGGTTTCGCATAGTCTAAACGAGCGCTAGAGACAAGACTCCCGAGAGTACTTGATCAGTAGAATATTCCATTCAGATGTAACCCCCGGAATCCAATGGCTCGAGAATAATATAAGGTTGTTGATGTTGGAATGAAACTGCTGTCGGAAGAGTACCCATCCCCTGTCGGCCTGAAGGATGATCTTTTCACCCTGAAGATCGACGCCTTGCGCCGGGAAGCTACCAGAGCGCTCACTTGGGTGGAACTGGAGCCTGCATAGCAACCTGATAACAGGGAATACTTGTGGTGGGAGAGAGTGTGTGCAGAGAAAGCTCCATCTCAGCCGTCAAGGGCATTCCTCGTCACCTGCTGGCACTTAATTCGGCAGTCCCTGGAGCCACGTGCCAGATATCAAAGATGACGGCGTTTCCACCGGGACTCCCCCGTCTTCCAGGACTCGAGAGTGAGAAACAAGAAACTCCTACTTTGTACTGCTACAAAGTCGTGCTCTGGGATATTACGACAAGCCAGGAAAGTCTGACAATGTCTCGCTACCTACAGTCGCCCTACCATGGGCATTTAGACGCGTCCAGGCAAGTCTGCCACGAGAGAGAACAAAACCAAAAACATTGGGAATAATAACCAGCTAACACGTTACATATAAACATCAGAATTAAGCTAAAGAACAATCCATCCCTCACGATGCAACAACCTCAGATGGTGATCGACACCCGCTGCCCCCAGAAGGGACTGTTCTGACCCGGGCCGGCCTTGCGCACGACACTCTCGAACAGCCACAGCCCGACGTCCGAGCGACTGATGATATAGCCCACCGCCGGGTTCGACTCGGTGCCTGCCCGGATCTTGGCCATGCCGTCGCTCTCCCCGTCCGTCAGGAAACTCGGCCGCACGAGCATGAAGTCCTCGAACGCCCGGTCCGCCGGCGCCCGGTCCAGCTCCGCTAGCACCAGCTTCTCCATCACCTCCTTGTCTGCGTGCGGCACCTTCAGCAGGATGTTGTACATCGGCTTCATCAGGCACGGCATGTCGCGCTTCTCCGTCGCCCCGATGCCTGTGCCGCTCATCACCACGAAGCGCGGCTTGGGATAGCACGTGCGCGCGGCCTCCAGGATCGTGCGCGTGGCGTCCTGGCAGATGGTCGGGTTGTCGATCGTGGCGTTGAATCCGGACTTGAACAGGAACTTGCCGCCGATCCCGGAGATGATCATGTCGACTGTGCGGCCATGCAGCGAGAGGGCCTGCTGGACGGTTGCCAAGTCGGTGATATTGCCCTGGATCATGACCAGGTTGTTTGCGATGGCTGATTCGGGGACCTCCAGCTTGCGAAGCAGGTCATGCAGCTTGGGGGGCTGCGCACGACTGAGGAGGGGCATTAGCATCTATGCGATATGACCGACGGGGGCCGGGGGGAGAACGTACGGGCAGTGCACTGGTAGCCCGCCTTGAGGGTCAAGGCCAGACACGCATTTATGCAGCCTCCGGTGGATCCGAAGAAGGCAAAGGTGGGCAAGGTGGGCAGGAATTCAGACATTGTGTTTGAGGTGGAGATTGGGGTTGTAAATGGAGAATGTGGCTGAGACGGAGATTGAAAAGCGGAACAGAGGAATGTAGTCTGGATTGTGCTGATGAGACTAATATGCTGGATTGATACGAGTTTATCCCAGTTTATCCCGGCTGGTATCCCCCCATCTCTTATAGCGGAGGCGATGGGCGGCCGCGGACGGAAATCTCCGTGCGGAGACGGAGACTTTTGGCAGGCGGAGATTTTGGGGGGGCCGGCGGAGACTTCAAAACAGCAAGACGGAGACGAGACTCCAAGCAGGACCCACGGCGGGAGGATTCCTGCCCTGCGCCCCAGGATCAAGCCTGCTGCCAATGAGGCTGTGTTCCCAGATTAAGGTTGGTTGGCTGCCCTCTCACGCTGGCCCTGATGGCTTCTGGGTGACGCGGTCGGTGTGAGGTGTCCAGTAACTCGAAAGGTGCGGCGGATCCCAACAACAGCCCTAAATTCCTCGCGAGGCTCAATTGACAAGACAAGGCTGACATCACCACTAGTGGGGATACGCTTGGATACGAGCTTCGCCTATGGATGTCTGGACTCTAGATGCGCCTCTTCGGCTGTTGGCACGGCACCTGTCATTGACGCCATGGAAGGACTGGCCGTGTCAGACCTGGTGCCGTCACGCCCCTTTAGGTGTTTAGATACCTTTGACTCGAGGGGTTTGTTCCCACAGGCCACGATGATATTTTACCCCATCTGCACAACACCCTCATGCATGTGTTTCATATCCTCGAACATATAGGGAATCGCAGATTGTTGGTATATTGTGCCGACAGATGAAGCCTTCCAGAACAAGAGACCTCTCCACAAAATTCTCTCCCCCGAGCCCTCTCATCGACCAACTCATCAAACAATCCCAAAATCGCGAAAATACGCATCCGCTCGCGGGACCCGTCCCAGGAAATCGCGAAGCATTCCAGCCTCATCCACGCTGCCGCCCTTCTCCAGAACCATGCGTCGATAGCGCAGTGCGGCCGTCTCGCTCATAGGGTCGTCCCGGAAATGGGAGGCCCAGATGTCAGCCGCCAGGACACGGGTACTGGAGTAGTCAGCTATACAACGTCGTCCATCCAAAGATAAAATGACATGGTAGACGGCGAACTCACTACAGATACGAGAAATAGTTGGCGTCCTGCCCCCACATGTAATGCAGCGTGGTGGCGTGGCCGTGGCCCCAATCTAACCCCTCCGCGCCGCGGAGGAGGGTCATTTCTTGGAGGTGAGAGTTGTATATCTCTGCGATTGGGGAGAGTGTGTTGGGTTCTGAGTGGAAGCTGCGCGTGTGGATTTGCATGTCGAATTTGCTGAAGGCAACCTGCCTGAGGGTCAGTATCGCCTGGTTGACTTGCTTCGCTGCGACGAGGCCTTCGATGAGATCGTCAGGGATCTCCCTCGGGGGTTTTCTTGAGTCGGCCCATTGATCCGAATACTCAGGCAGGTAGGAATAATGAAAGCTCAGAGGTTGAAGGCACTCGGGCACCCAGCACCAGTATTCGAGCAATTGGCTGGGCGCTTCGCCAAAGTCGCGCACGGTCCGATGGCCAGTGAACATGGCGTACCCGGTACGGCCGAGGAGGTCGTGAATGGCTGAACATACAGTTAGGGAAGGCAAGTGGAGAAGGAGTGCAACGCACCATGGCCGAGCTCGTGGAAGACGGTAATGACTTCTCGGTGCTGCAGCAGTGCAGGCACATCGGCGGCCGTCGCGGGCGAGAGATTGCACACCAGGGCCGTCGCGACCGGGGATTGCTGCCCGTCTTTTCTTCTGAATCCCTGGGAAGAAGTCAGAAACGAACACACCGATAAGGGTTGTTGACAGCCATACCGGGCGGATATTGAAGTTGGCCGCGTGGTTGTACTTGCCGGGGCGAGGGTACAGGTCGGTGTACAGGAAGCCCAGGAACGAACCCTCGTGTCGGTCCCGGACGGCGAAAACCCTGACTTCTGGATGCCAGACATGTCGATCTTCCTTCTCCGTTACCTCCAAGATGGACAGACCAAATAGCTTCTCGAAGGTGTCGAACATGCGCCGGAGTGTGTGCTCAGCCGGGAAGTACTCGGAAATGCGGTCATGGTCGACCTTATACTCCTCCTGCAGCATGCGGTGGTGGTAATAGTCGAAGTCCCAGAGGTGTAACGGGTCTTCGAGGCCGTCTATCTGCTCCAAGGCCTGGACCTCCTGCGACGCGACCGGACGAAGTTTGGCTGTGAAGTCGTCCAGCAGCTCGTGGACGGCTTCAGGGGACTTCACCAACTGGTGACGCAGTTGCTGCACCGCGTAGGAGGGAAACCCCAGCAGATGCGCCGATTCACTCCGCAGCCGGACGGCCTCTTCGAACAGTCTGGCATTTTCGGGGTAAATGGACTGGCCCGCCAGGAAGACGTCTCGTCGCGTCGAGGCTACGCGGCATTTGGTCAGAACCGCATTGACGCTGGGCCGGTCGAGACGGACGCCTCGCGCGCCCTGATCGTCGAGGGCCAGGCTCTGCAGCTTGCGGTCGGGGAGGCCTTGCAACGCCTCCTGGTCTACCCACAAGCTGCCCGGGTCAGTAGCCAGATTGTCCATGAACTCGACTCGGATCTCGAGCAACCGCTTTGCAATCCAGGTGAAGCGGTCGCGGTCCGCCCCAGACAGCTGGAGGCCATTGTCCACGAACATCCGATGGAATCGGGCCAACAGACGCGTGGACTCGTCCGTGGCATCCTCATCCTCGACCAGGCGATAGGCCACATCCACCAGAGCAAAGAGGGCTTCATTCTGGAACAGCGCCAGATAGGTCTGGTTCAGCAGGTTGATGGCGTCCGAGGCGGCTTGCCGGAGGTCGGGCGACGGGGCCACCGACTGGAACAGCGCGATATACTGCACCTCGTACTTGAACGCGTTGTCCAGATCGCCCAGAGGACGCACTGTGTTGGCAACGGTGGCACTGCCCGGTGCGACCGTCTCCACTAGCGTATCAACCGCCGACTGAACTTGGTGGACCAGACGATTGGTCTGGTCTCGCAAGTCAGCGGGGGTGATATCAAATGTAGGGAGATCACCATGTTCCGGGAGGGCCATGGTGCTGGGCTAGATATGTACGTGATACAAACCTGTCGTGTCTGGATCGACCCGGCTGAGACACCGCACTTATGATATACCCGCCTGCAACACTGAGGGGAGATCACACGACAGACATCAGGAACAGGAGCCAGCACATGATCATATCCAGGCACCAGGGGATGGTCACCTGGGTGGCCAGGGGCAAGGAAAAGGGCCCAACTGCCAACGAGAGCCGTCGTCCTGCCTCGAGCGGGTCGACCGTTCCCAAAGCATGATAGCCCTCGATCCTCGAGCCAGCCAACGGCCGCACTGTTATGAATCCAGCCACCACCGCGGGTTTTAGTGCCTGGGGTGGATCCCAAGGATTCGATCCCTGCCACTGCCACACTGGCCTACGTTCTTTGGTCTGATTAGAAAGCCGCCGTGCAAGTAATCCAGCGCACCATCAGATGCAGCCGGAAGTGGTATCTAATCTTCCACGTGAATCGTCATGGTGTACGGAGCAGAGGTGTTGCTTTATCATTCCGATTGTAAACCAACACGAAAATAAGAAAGAGAGAAACGAAGCTAGTTTACTCGAGATGTCCAGACATACAACCTGATAGGATAATCTTCCAACGGGGTCTTACCCTTCAACGAGAGCTTTCGGGCCATACAAATCAGTGCCTGCCTCCCATAACACGCAGTATGGTATGTAGCTGCTCTTCTCACATTCCCAGGGCCAGGCGATCGAGCAGAACCAGCGGACCTGCGCTAGCACGCCACCATGGATCTCGGATAGTTAAAGCATGCCGCTGATTAACTTCTAGGTAACCTTGATAATCTGCTCAGATGACGCAAACTCTCACCGATACCGAGACATCGCCCATTTATTTGGTCTCTGCAGCCAGAGGTATGTAGTGGAACCGGAACAGAGCTCAAGAGACATGAGAAGATGTCTACATCCAGGCTGGGTGGGCCCAGTAGCGATGACAAAACTTTAGTCAGGGTCATCAACCCCAACTACTACAAGATAGACTGGGACCTGGACAGCGAGATCGCGGTGGCTAAGTTTGTCCGCAAGTCGTTCCAGTCCGCGCCGTTGAAGCACATCATCGCGGAGGATATCTAGAAAGAGTGGCTGTTTGAAAGGGCGGCGTGATCAACGAGCAGCTGCAGGTCTACGGCACCAGCAACGTGCGCGTGGTGGATGCCTCGGTGGTGCCCCTTCCAGGTGTGCGGCCATCTGGTGAGCACGTTGTATGCGGTGGCCGAGCGCACCTCGGATCTGATCAAGGAAGGGTCTTCTCGGTTCCAGACTGACGATCCTTCAAACTACGTATCGTCTCCGTTATCATCATCATCATACCTATTGCGGGGTTTTTAGATCGTTCTAATCGACTGGTTTCTCTTTTGACCAATCGACGGGGAAGGCGAACGAACCCCTTCTCTTTCACTCCATACCATCTACATAATCTACACTATGGACGTTCTACCCATTGCGCATGTCCGAGAAGTTATGGTTGATTAAGCAATAGCTATCTTTCTAATATTATCTCCCCGTGGTATATTAATCATTCGGATCGGGTCCATCGCTATTCATCGCCGTTCGTACTGTACAAAAGATCATGCGGTGGCATCCACCGGAGTCACAGAGCAATCCCCGGTCCCCTACTTTACAAGGGCGAGGAGGTGATGTTCAGGGTGACGTTGCGGATGGTGCACCCGGAGGTGGCATACTTGGAGGCATAGGTGCCGTCGAAGATGCTGGTCAGCCAGGCCCAGGCGCGGGCGTCCGAGTTGACCTC
The DNA here is from genome assembly GCF_003184545.1 of Aspergillus heteromorphus CBS 117.55. NCBI lineage: Eukaryota > Fungi > Ascomycota > Eurotiomycetes > Eurotiales > Aspergillaceae > Aspergillus > Aspergillus heteromorphus. Next base: position 133,326 of record NW_020290453.1, read on the forward strand.
CTCGGCCGAGTGGCCGCCGACGGTGTTGCGCTCGTACAGGATGTTGACGCCGACGCCGCAGTAGCGGGCGATCAGCTGGTCGCTGTCGGCGATGGGGCTGACCTCGTCGTTGATGGCCTTGTAGGCGAAGACGGGCATCTGGGGCACGCCGTGGTAGCCCATGTAGCCGTCCTGGTTCAGGGCCTTCTGCACGACGGGGTTGTAGAAGGTCTCGTAGCCGTCGACGAAGTAGTCGAAGATGTCCTGCTCGAGGTAGTACAGCTCGGCCTCGTCCAGGTCCAGGTCCTTGGTGGCCAGGAAGCGGGCCCTGTTGTAGGTGCCGTTGGGCTTGAGCTGGCTGACGATGTAGGCGTAGGTGTCCGGGTGCTGGCTCGAGATGCCCAGGATGGCGGCGGGGACGAGCCCGGCGCTCAGGGTGCCGGAGACGCTGTCCATGACGTTGGTGATGTTGGGGGTGAGCCCGCCCACGGCGGCGCCACTGAACGTCAGCTCGGGGGCATACTGGCCCTGCAGCTCGGCGGCCCATTCACTGGCCAGGGCACCGCCCGAGTAGCCCCAGAGGGCGTACCGCGCGTGCTCGTCCAGCCCGAAGCCGGACGACAGCACGGCACGCACCGAGTCGAGCGTGGCATGGCCCGACGCGACACCCGCGGTGAAGGAGGCCAGGGGACCCTCGAAGTCGGGCACGTTGACGAACCAGCCCAGCTTCAGCGCGGTGGCGATGTCCGTGGACGGGTCGGTGTACATGGCATAGCTGGGGCTGGCGTTGACGTCGAACGAGTCGTAGGCGATCTGGTAGGAGAGCAGGCTGCTGCCGTTGGCGGCGGCGGCGGCGGCGCTGAGGGGGGCACCAGCAGGGTGGTCACGGCCCACGAGGGCTTGTACAGACTGTTGGTGGTGCGGTACAGGATGTTGTAGGCGGCGGAGGCGTTGCCCACGACGGTGGTGAGGTTGCCGGGGGCCGCGCGGATGCGCAGGATCTCTCCGGGGGCGGCCGACTCGAAGCCGCGGGGGGCTGAGTACCACGGGTCCTCGCTGGGGGGATCGGGGTCGAGCCCAGGATGGGGGGCAGCGCAGAGGCGCCCTGCAGGAGGCTCGCGGCCAGGAGGAGCACCGAGGGGACGTACATGACGGGAAGAAGAGGGGAGAGGGGAGAGGGGGAGGGGAGGAGGTGCAGAGCTGGAAGGGAGGGCCAGGCGACGGGGGGGATTTGTTTTTATAAAGGCGGCGGACTTCGCTCGGGCACAGAACGAAGGATCCATCCATGGCTGGGGTGGTTTGGGTGTCCGTTGGCCTATGGGAGGGCGGCGGATACGGGCGAGATGCTGCTTGTCGGATGGCCAGCCAGGCAGAGACGAAGTGCCACCAGACTCGCTTGGGAAATTACTGGGTCGGTGCACTGGACTAGACCAGATAGCTAGCTGGTGCAGCTGGTGCAGCTGGTGCTTGTCGGCTGGGATGGCCTCGATGACGGAACGGTGGGCCCGCCCTAACGTCGCCCTAACGCGCCCCGAACCAGGCAGCTGCCCGGATACGGCGGATGGTTCGGATGTTGTCGCTGACCGCTCCCACCGACCATTGTTGATTCCTGGTGGTGGCTGCTGACCTGCGCAAGTCCGATCGTGAGATGCAGCGTCAGGGGGAAAATGCGGGCACTTATGGGAGGGCGTGGAAGCTGGTTCCGGGCAGCGTGGATGCCGACAGCGAGGGCGAGGCCGAGCGCGATAACGAGGAGTCAGTTAGTGATGGAGGGCCCCACGGCAGGCGGCCACCCGGCGGGGGAATTTTCTCCCCGCTCCTCAGTAGTCCTCCCAGCATGCATTGCTTCATCTCAACCTGAGACATGTCGTCGATTGTGGCCCGTCGATCATCATGCTGACGGCGTTGCGACCGCTATCACATGCTGATACATATATATTAGTACTTTACCGAGCACTCTGGATGTGCTCCCATGCCGGACGCCATGGCGCATTCAAGTGGGGTGATATCACTGGTATTTTACAGAATTGGCGTCAAGAAAGGGTGCTTGCGCGGCCTTGCAGAAAGGATAGGGGGTCTGCGCTATCATTGTCTCTCCATGACTCGGCAGTCAACTGGACAGGATTACCCCGTGTCATGGACAAACATAGGGGGATGTGATTCATTGTCTCCCTCCGAAATATCCCCGCATCGAAATACTGCCCATGGCAATGGCTGCTGCCCCTCTGCGATCCAAAGCATTCGAAATTGATGGCCACTTCTCGGATGCCCCTAGCAGCTATATGGCATCGCCGAATCGCTCTACTGAACAGGTGTCCAGACACCTACTACTATCTACATAGGCGTAAGGAGACATGGTTTGACACATCCTATCTACCACCCCACACACACACACACACACCGACAACCTCCTACCACGGCAGATCCAACCCATCATACTGGTTCAGCCCCGGGTTCCGCTCCCACCCAGGCACATGGATATTCAAGAATCGCCCGTTCGCCTCCGTCCCCGAGGTCCGAATCGAGTCCAGCACGCAGCGAACCCCCGTCTCCACGGGCAGATCCGCATGCGCGTTCGCTTCGTTGGACTTCAACCACTGTCCGGCATCAGCTTCGCTCGCAGACGACCCGCCAGGATAATGACCACTTACCCCCGGGCTGATGCAGTACACGGTGAATCCCTCGTGCCGCAGCTCCTGGGCGTAGATCACCGTCATCATGTTCAAGGCCGCCTTGGTGATCTTGTATGCGGGGGTCGGGAGGACGCCGAAGACGTTCTGCTTGGCGATCGAGCCGACGCTGGTGGAACTGCGGTGGGTTAGGACCTGCAGTCAGTGTCCCTCGCCCGAGTCACTCACATGTTGATGACTCTCTTCATCTGCCCCCGGCGCAGCAGCGGGAGGAATGCCTGGATCATGATATGTGGTCCGTTCACGTTGATCCGGAAGGTGTCCTCCAGGTCTTGCATGGCTTCGATGGGGCACCAAGCCGTCACACCGGCGTTGTTGATGAGCACGTCCAGTCCCTTGCCATCCAGTGTGCGCTCCACCGCCTGCACGGCATCCCGGATGCTATTGGGGTCCGTCACGTCGATCGGAACATGGGCGACGCGTCCGGGATGCTGTTCAGCGAGCTCTTCCAGGCTGGCATTGAGGGATCGCGATGTCGCAAAGATCGTTCCCACCTCGGTGGCGGGCTTGGCAGCCAACTGGCGAGCGATCTCGAATCCAATCCCGCGAGAGGCGCCGGTGATCAGGTAGGACGCCATGGTAAACTGCTGGAAGAGAAGAAGACTCAGGCCGTGTTGGGATCTGGGGAAATGATGGCAGCCTTTATACATCCTGCTCAGAGTTTGAGGTTCCACGGTCCACGGTGACCGACGTCACTATCTCCGGCCAGCCCCTGTTGATGCGATCCACCGGCGATAGTCCGGGGATAATCCTGTTAATACCGACCGCAGGTGAAAAGAGGGTGGATTGGGGGGCCTTAGCCCTGTGCGACCTCGGAGTTGCCGAAATGATCAACCACCTGGTGACTATGCATCCGGGAACGGATGATGGAGGATTAGCCCGGGCATGGGGTAAGATCATCCAAGGCTGCGCCACGAATCGCCGGCGAGCTGGACATGAGGAGCGTGGTTCTCCTTGCATGGCCATGTGGTGAAGGAGAATGTACCACGAAGCATGAAGGCCCTCCAAACTAACTATACGACGGAGTAATGCGATCTATACCGGGTGACTGCTACCAAGCTAACCAAGTCAGAGGACTCGTGTCCCCTATTCATACTTTGCTAAGTGACCACCAGTTCCTGAATCTTCATGCGCTGAAATGGAGAATACACCGAAACTGTCCCCCTTCAGCTGTGGTCGGCGTGCAAAATCGCGTCCTCGCTGGCACTCGTCAACACTGTCTCTGATTTGGTGGACTGCGCCCGATGAAAGATCCCATCAAGTGTCAAACAGGACCCGGTATCGTCCAGATTGAGCGCGATTAAGTCATCTACGCGCGTTAGATAACATCTCATTCAAAAACTAGCATGAGAAGGATCGGCCTGTGAAGTCCAGAATCCAGCCGGGGGAATTGGCGTCCGCGCCGTCGAGGTGGGGCTTTTAGATAGATAATACATGTTGGAGTGATCCACAGGCTCAGGGACTAAGCAGGTTAATTAAACATCGTGCCGTGTGTGGCGTGCGACGAGCAAGACGAGAGACGCGATAATCACTCGAAGGGGGGGACTCGCAGTGCAAGGTGATCCACGCAGAGCGATATATCTAGACACCACACGGGGAACATTGGCGCAGTCAGGGTTAACTGTGTACTTTTGCGACCGGGGAAATGTGCCATCCACCGCAGCTGTAAAACATTGTATCTCTCTATCATGGAGGTGGAGGGGAACCTAGAGCTCGCAACAGGGAAGAAAGCAGGGCTAGTCAGCCGGGCTAGCCAGGGGGCGGGCAAAGAGCCCAAAAGGGGGCCTATCATGCCAGGCAGTTGGGACAGGGACGGGCAAACCGGTCGGCCGATGCTCTGGCGTGTCTCCAGACAACGGAGTTTATTGATTTCGAACCAGGCCGATTTTCCCTCCATCGGTGGCTGGGATATTGTGTCCTTGGCCCGAGAGACACACCACTCTGGCCCATTATCGTAGGAAACATCTGGACTTTATTAAAGAATCCGAGGGAACCATTCACTCCCAACTGAGCAACGCCACCAGTCACCTCTCCCGTCGTCCTCGCAATTACGCTGCTTCTTCCCATTCTCCAAGAACCAACATGGTCCTCATGACTGCTGCTCTGCTGCTGATCGCCGCCCTTCCCCTGGCTGGAGCCCTGACTCCCAACGTCCTCACTGTATCGACCGACAATGGAGCTGTTACGGGCCATCGATCGGTCACTCACCCAGAGGTCCTCGATTTCCTGGGCATCCCCTTTGCGCAACCCCCCATGGGCAATCTACGCTGGGAGGCGCCGCAGAAATACCACGGCAACGGCACGTACGTGGCGAAGAGCTTTGTGAGGATTACCCAGTCCGAACCCAGTCATGAAAAGACTCGACTAACCTTTGTCATGACTAGGGGGCGTGAGTCGATCGTCCATGCAAGCAGATCTGTTTTAACAGCTAACAATGGCTCAGGGACTGTCCCTACACGCACACGGCCCTCTACACGTACCCGAATGAGATGGAGCAGTTTCCCGACATCATGCGGGCCTTTGTGGGCTCGGAGAGTGACAACCCCCAGAGCGAGGACTGTCTCACGTTGAATATCTGGACCCGCGAGACCGACAGCCACATCCCGAAGCCGGTATATGTGGTTCTTCGGGCCTCGCTTGACTCGATACGTACTAACTCCAGCGAGGGTCAGGGTACACTCCGGGCACCACGAACACCCTCTTCTACGACGGAGCTGGGTTCGCGAGCGACCAGGACATCATCGTCGTGACCTGCAACTACCGCATGACCGTGTTCAGCTTCCCGGGCATCCCAGGCCCGTCGACCAGCAACTTTGGCCTGCTGGACCAGCGCGCCGCCGTGGAGTGGATGAGAGACAACATCGCAGGCTTTGGCGGTGATAGCAGCCGTATCACCATCTCCGGACAGTCGGGTGGCAGCGCCATGGTGGACTACTGGGCCTACGCCTGGCCCGAGGACTCGATCGTGGCCGGGCTCATCTCGCATTCAGGCACGGCCCTGAGCTTCGGGGCCAACTCCGCCACGCTGTCCGCGGACAACTGGGCCAACATCACCATGCAGCTGGGATGTCACGCCGTGGGAGATCCTCTGGCCTGCATGAAGCGCCAGAATGCCTGGCGCTTCCGCTACTTCGCCGACTGGGACAACACCCGTCTGTACCCGACCAGCGGCGCGTACCATGGCGTCGACCTGAACATGATCTACGGCAGCTCGGCGCTGTTTACACTTGTGTCTGAATCTGCTGGGCAGACGGTGCGGACGGCCAGGATGCGGAAGGCATGGGCGGCATTCGTCGCCGATCCGCACGACGGCCTATCCAACCTGGGCTGGCCCATCTTTGATTTGCACAGTACGTCGTCCCTGTGCTTATGATTTTGATTCGGGATCAATCAAATAACTAGCTCGCGCAATGTAGGCGACACCCTGGTAATTCTGGGATATGACAACCAACCGAATATTACATTTGTCAGCCCATCCGTGTATAACCAAGCGTGTGTCAACATCACCGTTTGAAAGCCATCTATCCCTCATTAACGGTATAATTACCCACTACCTGTTTGCAGCGCACGTGAAAATGCAGTTCCCGAGCTCCTACCGCAGGCAACCTTTGACTTTCTCCCTCTCTATGCCAGTAAGAATGGTCCGTGCCGTCAACCCTCCAGATCCTGATACTCCACCCACGTCTGCATCTTTGACCGCACATGGTCCCCGTACACCACCGCCTCACCCTCCCCGTCGACGGGCGACACCACGCACGCCTCCCCGGGCTCGAAGAAGAAGGGCACGCTGATCCGACCGAGGCGCCTTGGGATCCCATCGCGGGGTCCTGCCGGGGCGCGCACGCGATGCATAGTGGCCACGAACCGACCCCCCGAGACTGTGGCCATCAGGTCGCCGATGTTCACCACCAAGGATCCCGGGATATACGGGGCGGGAATCCAGCGTCCCGCGGCGTTGCGGACCTCCAGGCCCCCCGTCGGGTCTTGATGCAGGAGGGTCAGGATGCCGCTGTCAGTGTGGGGGGTGCAGCTCAGCCGGACGTCCGAGGGGACATCTGGGCTCGACCCCAGTCCCGAATCCGAGTCGTCCCGGGGGGCGGGTGATACCACGGGGTAGTGGAGAAGACGCAGGGTGCTCAGGGAGTCGACCAGGTAGTCGTCAAAAAAGCCTGCCGGCTTTCCCAGTGACAATGCCAGGAGGGAGAGGAGCTGAGACGCTAGAGTCTGGAGCTCAGCGTACAGTTGCTCCAGGCGACGTCGCGACTGGAAGTCCCCGGCGGGCCAGACGTTGGGCTCGGAGAGGAGGATCTTCGAGGGGGTGGCAGGCGTGAGTGGTGCGGTCGGGGGGCCTATTTCGAAGCCTTCCTTGAGGTTGTCGGTGTCCTGCATCGGCTGCGTGGGGAAGTATCTGACACCCGGTAAATCCGGCATTAGCCATCTGTCGGCCGACCATTCTCAGGGAGGGCAGACCCTCGGTAGACGTTGTGGTTTTCCGCCCGGAAGGAGCTCTTGGCCAGGGCCATCTTGCGCTCTGGGGGCAGAGAGAAGAACTCGCGGGCCATGCTGAAGACCTCGTCGTGGGAAAAGCTCAACGGGGGGTTGGCCAGATAGGCGAACCCGGTGGTGGTGAAGACGTCATGGAGACGCTGGCTCAGCTCGGGCAGCTCCGAGGGCGAGTGATGGCGGAGGGCCGAGACGTCGATGATGGGTAGGGCATCAAAACTGGTGGCCATCGTGGATTGTCTTCTCGAGGCCCTGCGGGGGGCGAGGGGGTTAAATACGATGGGAAGGGCTGCGCGCGGATAATAAGGATGAGGTGGCACGCGGGGAAGCTTTCTCCAGCCAAGGACCGGGTCGTATGCACCAGCTCAGTCTAGCGGTCAAGTTCGGTTGCTGTCAGATCTACGCTGCACGCACCAGGATCGGTCTTGCTGTTGCCCAATCGCAATCCGGTCATGGCGCTCAAAGAAGCTTGGGTCGTTTTATCTCGACAGCGAGTGGAAGGCAAATCCGCTCCGTGCCCTGCATCAGCCGGATGGATGGGCTTCTATGTCGCCCAGATACCCCTCTTCTTGTCCCACTCGAGGGATGTCCCCCTCCAAAGATGTCGTGGGGGGCAAGGTCGTGATTTAAAGCATCCCTCCCCCAGAAATATCTGGCGCACCGAGACCCTCCGGGGCGCTTTCCGAGGAACTGGCCCGCCACGGACTCTAGAGAGGGCGAATCGCCCGCTGTACTGGAGAGATGTGGTTGAAAGTCTCTTGGAGTAATGCTGTCAGTATTCTGTAGCTTGTGTATCAGTTTCCGTCCCGTTCTGCTACACATCACCAGGTAGATGAACATGTTACGTAGCGAAATTGCCGCTACGATAGTGCATGTCTGAGAATACATCATTCAACAGTCCGCTCAAACGTCTTCTTCCGGACGCTTAGATTTTCGTCAAGTGGCCCTAGTTGACAGAATGTCAATGCTAGACCATCAGAGACGGACTGAAAGTTCCAGGGCCCCTGTAAACGAGCTCAACACCATGTGCTGGACCGGGGGCCAGCGAGGGATGACCGACGGATACCGGCAATTCCGCTTAAGGAGTTAGACAAAAGCCATACACGGCCAGCCGAGCCAGTATCCCTTGCGTCGGGGTTGTGGGCCGGGAATGTGGCTGTGGACCTGTCCTACTCCTCACTCGCATTCTAGGATGTCTAGATCACATCCCGGAGTTGGCCTCTAAGTCTAATCTGGTTGGCATTCCGGCACATCCATCTCAGTGGAAAGGGGGTGGTCGAAGACCAACCTCAGAGTACCTGTCTGCTGGGGGAAGGAGGCTGTTGAACTCCAAATTATCCACTGACATGACATCTAAATATGATCATGATGTCTTTCTATCAGGCATCCTATGCCCAGACATATTCACGTATCGGATGGGATCCTGATCTGACTATTAAACCTCCAGGTCTTGGTCGATGATTCACGGTCACGGAGAAAAACGAATAAACGCAAAACAAAATCATTGAGTTAGAAGGTGTCCAGACCCCCGGGCAAAAGCAATCGCGATACATGGTATGGCAGAACGTTATTACATAACGGGCGAAGCATAGTTAGTTAACTACAGCCCAAGACCCTTGATCCGACCATAACATGTCCAGAGGCCTGATCCCTTGTCATAACTGGCAGGCCATCTGCTAGAGCAAGACCGACCATCAAATGCCACACATAGCCTGTGACGACTCCAATCACCGACCGCAACATTCACCGTGTTATCAATCTCAAGAACCCTTGTCAGATCGGGCCCCATCATCGGACCCAGGGACCAATGAGTCGGGATGTGTCTCCGGTCGAGGGCTCTCCGCACCACGGGCTTCCTGGGATGTCGCCGAGGCAGTCCACATGGCCTGACACGCCGGGGACAGAGCTGTAGGACCATCGCCTCCCACGCGACGCACCTCCAGCGGCCCGTTGCCCTGGCGGCACACCTCGAGGCTGGTGGTCGCGGTCTGGACGTAACTCACCAGTTCATTGATCAGCGAGATCAGCTTTCTCAAGGAAGTCTCGTTATCCCGCTCCCACTGGGCGAGTGTGTCCCGCATGTCTTGGACCTGCACGTCCTCGAACGTCCCCTGGCGGTGGTAGGCGACGGCGAGGGTGGGGATCTGGGAGACCCAGAGGAGCGGGGTGAGGTCCGTCATGTTGATCTCCTTTTTGATCTCGCGGGTTTTGAAGTCGAGCATGGAACGTGTCTTGATGTCCATCACCGCGCCGTGGGCAACGGGACGACCACCGTCTTCGACATGGAGGTCGCCCGTCGTCGCCGGCATCTGTCCGGATGGGCCGATGTTGAGCGTGGCAGCTACATCGGCCAGGCTGGTGTCGCTTTCGACTGTCCGGCTGTCCTCCGCCGGCTCCTCGGCGATAAAGCCGTCGGACTCGAAGCGCACCAGGTAGTGTCGCCCCCCGAAGTCGTATCGAATCAGTCGCTGGTGCGACGCCGAGTCGGCCAGCCCCGGGCCCCACGCGGTGTAGGCGTCGACGAAGTTGTGGCCGTAGCCGCGGACGTCGGGGATCAGCTCGGTCGGGCTGTTCTCGCGCCGGATGAAGAAGACGGTGCGGCCGACCCGGTCCATCACGAAGCGAAAGTCCCGCTCCACGCCGCGCACGAACCGGGACAGGTGTCCGAGGACGCTGGAGCAGGCGGCGACATCCACCCCGTGCGGGTCGAAGTGGGGATGCTGGCGGTGGACGGCGTGGCAGGAGGCGTCCCACGGGTGGGCGGGCGATCGGGCGGCGTTAGGGTCTCGCAGGTATTCGCCCCGGTCGGGGGGGACTCGCTGGGGGGATGGCAGGGGAGTCCACCGGGCCGGTTCACCTGTGGGGTGTTAGAGGGGATATCTCCGGGTGCCGGGACAGGAGGAGAGCCCTACCGGGGACCACGATGGACGGCACCGGCCGAGCCAGCCAGGTGTACGAGGCCACATGGGCAGTGGCGGTGATGCGCGGGTCTTCGGGGGCCTCCTGCAGCTCCTCGCGCTCGATCTCCACCAGCAGCCGACCGTACGGAGGGGCGGTGGATTGCTGCACGGGCGTTGGTTGTCTCTGGGCTGCCGAAGTGCCCTTGGTGAAGCGAGGGAAGCGACTCCCGCGGGAATGCCAGCGGTGGCTGGCTGGAGATGACGTTGTTCGCATGGCTATCTCGGAGGTACGGGGTAGTCAGGGCTGGAGAACCCCAGGAAGGCGATGAGGAGCGGGAGGAGGAGAAGGAGGAGAAGAAGAAGAAGAAGAAGAAAAAGAAGACGATGGAGACGAAGAGGAGGAGGCGAACAGGAAGGGAGAGGGGAGATTGGAGGTCCGCGATGACAACACAGAACCACAGCCTAGCAGGGGGTGTTTATCTCGTCCATTCACCTGCTCGCATGGGGATGCTGTGCCACAATCCATCTCTCAGCTTCCCCCCTCCTTGCCCGACCCGGTTTCTCTTCCTCCCAACCCCAATCCCACTTGCTCTTTCTCTCCCACTTCCGTGTTCCCCCCCCCCCCAAAAAGTAAACCAACAGCCCTAATCCCCCTCCCCTCCCGATGGCCACCCGCAACGATCGCCTCTCCAAACACCTCTCGGCCATCCTCAAAGGCACCAAGAAGGTCGAGCGGACAGCCGATGCCAAGCTACTGCTAGAGGCCGTGTGTGCCCAACCCGACCACCTGCGATGCATCGAACGCATCCTGGCCTCGACCCCCGCCATCGACGCTCTCCAGAACAGTGTCCGGCTGGACCTGTCCTCGGCCTTCTTGAACGGCCCGGTTGCGGCCTTTCTGAGCTACCTGCAGGACACCGGTCTGGAGAACTTCGGTAACGGGCAGTTCGTGCGCAAGATCGTCGGCTACCTGGTCGATCCCCCCAGTTTCTGGCTGGCCTTGGTCGATGCCCACACCCGGCGGCAACTCGGCGAGGAGGCCGAATTGGGCTTTGCCTGGCTGCTGCTGAATCGCCTCGTGTCCTCGTCCTGTCCCTCGGAGGTGATTCCAATCGCGAAGGCCCACCGAGAGAACCGATCGTTCCTGGACTCTCCCTCGCTCCCGATCCGAACGGTGGGCTACCGCATCGACAACATCCTGCAGACCATCGCTGCCCAAGTCCCGTCCGACGAGGGCTACCGACACCGACCGGGCGGCCGCCACGACAACGACCATGAAGACTTCCGCCAGATCGCCATCCTGCCGACCCCCGATGAGATCGTCTCGACGGAGCTGCCCTACTACCGCCTGGCGGACGACATCTACCGCGTGCCTGTCGACCGGCGCCCCGCCGCCCATCACGACAACCAGTTCCGCCTGCTGCGAGAGGACCTGCTGGCCGAGCTGCGCAACGATCTGCAGATCGCCCGTGGCCAGAAGAAGGGTCGACGCTCCGCGCGCCCCATCGACGGGCTGGTCTTTCATAAGGTCGACTGCGGCGACGTCGGCCGTCGCCGGTCCTCCCGGCTGCATTTCCGGTGCCCCAGGGGCCTGCCGCAGCTCGCGGGCCTGAATCCCACCGACCGCAAGAAAATCCTCGACACCAACAAGAATTTCCTCAAGCATCAATCCTTCGGGTGTCTGCTCTACCAGGCCGAGATCATTGCCTTCGCCACCGTCGACCGCGGGGCGTCTTCGCTCGTGGACAACATCCCGACGCTGGCGTTGGACGTGTCGGGCCATGATGGGCTGGGCCGCGTCCTGCTGTATGCCAAACTCGGCCTCCCGTTCACCTTTCTGGTGGTAAACACTCCGGTCTTTGCGTATGAGCCGATCTTGCAGCGGCTGCAGGAGAAGGTCGAGTTCCCCATGTCCGGCGTCCTGCTCGCGTCGGAGCCCAAGCAGCAGCCGCTGCCCCTCGGCGCCAAACTGGCCTCCGTGGTCCGCACAATCCGAGCCAGCCAGGGCAAGGACCTTCAGACCATCCTGAACGCCGAGCGAGAGATCTCCCTGGATGCGTCCCAGGTGAAGTCGCTCCTCGACGGGCTGGAACAGAGAATCAGCGTCATCCAGGGGCCCCCCGGTAAGTCGGCACACGGCCACCCGAGGGATGCTGAGACTGTGCTGACGGCCACCTCCAGGCACCGGAAAGTCCTTCATCGGCGCGTTGATCGCCAAGATCCTGCACGACCATACCGACAAGACGATGATGGTGATTTGTTACACCAACCATGCGCTGGATCAGTTTCTCGAGGACCTGATGGACATCGGTATCCCGGACACCTCGATGGTCCGTCTAGGTGCGAAGTCCACCGCGCGAACCAAGTCCCTGGGCCTGATGGATCAGTCCGCCGGTCAGTCGGGCGCCATCTGCTGGCCGCTGGTCGCGGCGAAGCGACAGGATCTGGAAGACCTGGCGGGTGAGTTGGGGGCGGTGGTGAAGAACTTCACCAGTGGGCGGGTTAGCAAAGGGGAGATGCTCGAGTTCCTGGAGTTCTCGGATGACTCGGACTTCTTCGATGCGTGTCTGGTCCCCGACCTTGACGCCGGAATGCAACGAGTCGGGAGGAATAACAGGAGGATCGACCGATTCTACCTGTGGGACTGCTGGTACAGTGGAAGAGACGCTGGGGTGTTCAAGGATACCGTTCGCCCCGAACACTCGCACATCTGGACGATGCCGGTTGCCCGGCGCCGCCAGTTGATATCCAAGTGGCAGAAGAGCATCCTGCAGGAGAGTTGCGCCCGCGTGGTGGATCTGATCGAGCAGTTCGACTCCCTCGACGAGGAGCTGCAGGAGTACTTTTACGACAAAAAACATGCCGCCGTCCTGGCGAAGAAGCGCATCGTTGCCTGCACCACCAACGCGGCTGCCCGCTACGGCCGTGCCCTGCAGATGGCCAAGCCGGACGTCATCCTGGTGGAAGAGGCCGGCGAGATCCTGGAGAGTCACGTCCTGACCGCGATGACGCCCAACACCGAGCAGCTCGTGCTGATCGGGGACCACAAGCAGCTGCGGCCCAAGGTCAACAACTACAGCCTGTCGGTGGAGAAGGGCGACGGCTTCGACCTCAACCGCTCGCTGTTCGAACGGCTGATCCTGCGCCACTATCCCCATACCTCCCTGTCCAAGCAGCATCGCATGCGCCCGGAGATCTCTCGCCTCATCCGACATCTGACCTACCCAGAGCTCGAGGACGCCGCTCGCACCCAGGAGCGCCCGCGACTGCGGGGATTCCAGGGCGATGTTGTCTTCATGCACCATACCCGTCTCGAGAGCGACCTGGAGGTGATGGAGAAACGTGATCCCACGGTCAAAGCCAGCAAGCAGAATCTCTTCGAGGTGCAGATGGTCCTGATGGCCGTCCGGTATCTGGGGCAGCAGGGCTACGGCACCGACAACCTGGTCATCCTGACGCCCTATCTCGGGCAGCTGTCCCTCCTGCGGACGGAACTCAGCAAGACCAACGACCCGATCCTGAACGACCTCGACTCGAATGATCTGCTCACGGCCGGTCTGCTCACTCCGGGCCCGCAAAAGTCGACCAGAGCGGCCATCCGCATCTCGACGATCGGTATGTTGGTTTTCCAGCAACTGTTGCACACAGGCTAATGGATACCCGGGGTAGATAATTACCAGGGAGAGGAAAGCGACATTGTGGTGGCGACCCTAACGCGCAGCAACGAGGCCGGCGATATTGGCTTCATGGCGGCCCCCGAGCGCGTCAACGTCCTGCTGTCCCGGGCGCGCAATGCCCTCCTGATGATCGGGAACGCGGACACCTTTCTCAAGAGTCGCAGGGGCCATTCGACGTGGCAGCCTCTGTTCGATCTGCTACGCGAACATGGACATCTATACGAGGGCTTTCCGCTGCAGTGTGAGAGACACCCCGACCGGAGGGTCCTCGTCCGAGAGCCTGAGCAGTTCCACGCGGAGTGCCCGGACGGAGGTTGCCTAGATCCTTGGTATGGCACAACGCTGTTATCGAGATTCCAAATTGAGATTACAATTGAGACCATCTGGCTGACCTGTCCGTGACTACCAGCTCGGCCCTGCTTGCGTGCGGCATCCACCATTGTCCGCGGCGCTGTCATCGATCGGAGGAGCACGCCCAGATGCAGTGCACCGAGACGATCCCCACCAACTGTCCGAACAACCACAAGGGCTCCCAGCCCTGCTACCAGGGCCAGACCACGTTGCGATGCGCGGAATTGATCTACACCACCTGTCCCAATAACCACAAGAATTCCCGGCGATGCCACCAGAAGGCCTCAACGCTGCCCTGCAACAAGTTGGTCTACACCACCTGTCCCAAGAGTCACAAGTACTCCTGGGTGTGCCATCAGGACGAGCCCGAGACATGTAAGGTTTGCCTGGAGGAGGCCATCGAGGCCGAGAAGAAGAAGCTGGAGGATGAGAAGCTGGAGGCCAAGCGGCAGGAGATCCAGCGAGAGCATGCCAAACGATTGCAGGAGATCGATGAGAAGATCAAACAGCAACGCGAGATCCTCGCCGACGTCCAGAACGACCGGGATCGACAGGATGTCCTCGCTCAGAAGCAGAAGGAACTTCAAGACCTGACAGCTACTGCCAAGCGATCCCGACAGCCTCAACCCCAGTCTACTGCCACCGCAAACAAGGCATCCGGGAAAAGAAGCCCACAGGCGGAACCCGAACCATTTGCCTTGCAATCCGAGGCGAAGGACGAGTGGGAGCGCCAAAAGCAAGCGGAAGGACAGTCGAACGACGCATTGGATTCCTTGGTATCGATGATTGGGCTGGAAGGGGTCAAAGATAGTTTCCTGTCGATCAAGTCCAAAGTGGAGGTCGTCGTTCGACAAGGCGCCAATCTCTCCGACGAGCGATTTGGCGCGGCTCTCCTGGGAAATCCAGGCACCGGCAAGTCTCTCTGTTCCCCCCCCCCCCTTGGCGCTTCTTGTCTTTCTAACCTTTTGGACCCTGTTCCAGGCAAAACCACCGTCGCGCGGCTGTATGCCCGTTTCCTGAGCACGGTGGGTGTGATCCCCGGCAGCTTCTTCGTTGAGACCTCGGGGTCGAAGCTGGCCACTGGCGGCATCCCCGGATGTCAAAAGCACCTCGACGAGATCCGATCGAATGGTGGCGGAGCACTGTTCATTGACGAGGCCTATCAGTTGACGTCTGGAAACATCGCAGGCGGGAGCGCAGTGTTGGAATTCCTCTTGACCGAAGTGGAGAACCTCACCGGCAAGATCGTGTTCATCATCGCCGGCTACAACAAGAACATGGAGAGCTTCTTTGCTCATAACCCGGGCATTCCGAGCAGATTCCCCGTAGAACTCCAGTTTGACGACTATACTGATGTCGAACTGCAGGCCATCCTTCACCAGTGCATCGAGCGGAAGTACAAGGGCGGTATGCAGGTCGAGGGAGGCGCCCAGGGGCTGTACATGCGGATTGTCGCCCGTCGCATCGGACAAGGTCGAGGACGGCCAGGGTTTGGCAATGCCCGCGCCGTCCAGAATGTCTTTGCGAGGATCACAGAGCGCCAGGCCAAGCGCTTGCAGCGACAGCGCCGGGCGAAGAAGCCTGGCGACGACATGTTGCTCACCAAGGAAGACCTTCTCGGCCCAGATCCGAGTACCGTACTCGAAGGGAATGCCGCATGGCAGAAACTCCAGAGTCTGACGGGACTCGAGAGTGTCAAAGAATCGGTTCGAGCCTTGCTGGACACGCTGCAGTTCAACTACCGCCGTGAGCTCGAAGAGAAGAAGCTGGTCCAGTTCTCCTTGAACAAGGTGTTTGTGGGCAATCCGGGCACCGGCAAAACGACGGTGGCCAAGCTCTATGGGCAAATCCTGGCCGACATGGGTTATCTCTCCAAGGGCGAAGGTGCGCATTCCAAAAATGGCATTCTCTGTTGCCCCTCCTTCTCCCTCGTGAACCTCCTCGGGCTAATCCTTTCCTTCTGTTCCTCTAGTGGTCGTCAAAAATCCCTCCGATTTCGTTGGCAACGTCCTGGGAGGCTCCGAGACTGCCACCAAGGGCATCCTCGCGTCCAGCCTCGGGAAGGTGCTGGTAATCGACGAGGCATACATGCTGGCCGGCACCTCTTCCACATCAGACGCGTACACACCTCCTGACCCATTCAAGACGGCAGTAGTGGACACGATTGTCGCGGAGGTGCAAAGTGTGCCAGGTGATGATCGATGTGTTCTCCTGCTGGGGTACAAGGATGCCATGGAGAGGATGTTCCAGAATGTCAACGAGGGCCTGTCCCGTCGGTTCCCGATGAGTGCGGCGTTCCATTTCGAGGACTACACCGACGATGACCTGCAGACGATCCTGGATCTGAAGTTGAAGGAGGCAGGGTTTGATGTCACGCCCGAAGCGAGGTCGGTGGTTCGCCAGTGTCTCAGTCGGGAGCGCAATAAGCCGAAATTCGGGAACGCGGGGGAGGTCGACATTCTCCTGGACAAGGCAAAGCTGCGGCACCAGCAGCGGCTGTCATCGCGGCAGACGCGGAGCATTGACATCCTCGAGCCATTGGACTTTGACCCCGACTTTGACCGGGCCGAGAGGGGGTCCGTGAACTGTCGAACCCTCTTCGAGGGAGTTGTCGGCTGCGAGGATCTGATCGCACAGCTGGAAGGTTACCAGAACGTGGTTAGAAACATGAAGCAGCGCAAGCTGGATCCCCTACAACAGATCCCCTTCAACTTCCTCTTCCGAGGTCCCCCAGGTACCTATCCCTCCCATGGTGTGCTTTCCATTCTTTCGCTGACTGATTGTGCCAGGCACCGGCAAAACCTCGACGGCCCGACGCATGGGACAGATCTTCTACGACATGGGGATTCTGGGAACGGATGAGGTCATTGACGCGTCCGCAACGGATCTCGTGGGACAATTTATGGGACAAACCGGTCCCAAGACGGAGAAGCTTCTTGAAAAGGGTCTGGGCAAAGTCCTATTCATCGACGAAGCATATCGCCTCGCCGACGGTGTGTTCGCGAAGGAAGCCATGGATCAGCTGGTGGATTCTTTGACAAAAGAGAAGTACTTCAAGAAGCTCATTGTCATCCTGGCGGGGTATGATGAAGACATCAACCGCCTGATGGCATCGAACCCAGGCCTGACCAGCCGCTTTTCGGAGACGGTCTCCTTTACCAACCTGGCTCCCGAGCAATGCTGGACGCTGCTGCAGAGTAGCCTCGGCAAGATCGAACAGCTTGATACTCGGGTGACCCAGGCTCCGACAGACGAGTTCCGGTCCGAATGCGTGGGCTACTTTGAGCGCCTGGCCGCGCTGCCGGGCTGGGGCAATGCTCGTGATGTCAAGACGATTGCAGACACGGTCATTCGCAAGGTTTTCACCCATGCCCCTGACGGGGACGACGAGCAGTTCCGCGTCACCGAGGAGGCGGTGACATCTGTTCTCCACTCGACCGTCGGTGAGCGTGAGCACCGCGCAGCGCCTCCGTTGACGGCATCCGAACTGATGGACTCTCTCAAGCCGCCCATGGCCGCACCTCCGGGCCCTACGCAAGGACCCCCATCGTTTACCACACAGACTGCGACTGAAGCACGACCACCGCCAGACCCCGTTTCTCCCGATGAATGCGCTCCCGCGCCACCCGGCATCGCCGAGGAGGAGACCCGCGACCCGGGAGTGTCTCAGGAAGTCTGGGACCAACTGCAGCTCGACCGACAAGCGATGGAAGCCGAGAAGCAACGCCACCAAGACCTCCTTGCCGAGGAACGCAAACTGCAACGTCAACTGGACGACAGCAAAGATGACCCGGAAGACGAGGAGCGGCGGAGGTACGACGAGCAAATGAGGCGTCTGGCTAGGAAGAAGATTGAGGCGGAAGAGCGCGAGAAGCAAGAGCAGGCTGTGCAGAAGAAACTGCAAGCCATGGGAGTGTGTCCGATGGGGTATCGGTGGATCAAGCAGGCGGGGGGGTACCGATGTTCTGCGGGGATGCATTTTGTTTCTAATGAACAGCTGGGCTGACGGATCCGCTAGTGTTTGTTGTATGCAGACTGACAATCCCGACCACATGTTGGATGTCCACTCAATATTGAACACCTTTTCAATTGCAGAGTCACCAAAATCTCTTCTAGGTCTACAATATCATTTTCTGCATTCCGTGTGACTGTCTTCACTCACGCAGGATGGTCCACCCCATGCGACTGATCTACAACGCGACAGTGATGTGCGAACATGTTTCATTAGATAATAATATAATATGAATGATCACCAGACAGCCACGCCAGGCAGAAAATGCAGACAGAAAATGCAGACAGGAAATGCAGACAGAATCTCAAACCCAATGCCACAATACATGAATGTCAACGATGCAGATGGTCTAACTCCACTCCATGCGCGCGCACGCTCCCTCGCCCCATCTAAGCCCTATCCGAGCTGAACAACCGGCGCATCCAGTCCAAGCGAGCGGCACCGGCACGCCGACTGATGGGCGCATCGGGCGCGAACACGTCGAAGCCGTGCCAGGCCCCGGGCCAGACGTGCAGCTCGGTAGCCACGCCGTCGCGCCACAGGGCAGCGGCGTAGGCGAGGTCCTGGTCGCGGAAGACATCGGCCGCGCCGACGTCGAGGAAGGTGGGCGGCAGGCCGGAGAGGTCGGGGGCGCGGGTGGGCGCCGTGTACAGGTCGGCGTGCTCGTGGTTGGCCCCGAAGGCCAGGGTGGAGGCGTCGAGGAGGTCGGCCTCGGTGACGGGGGCGATGTCGCCGTACTGGTGGACGGAGGGCCAGTCGGTGCGGTCGTCGAGCCAGGGGTACATCAGCACCTGGCCGCGGAGGGTCGGGCCCTGGCGGTCGCGGGCCAGCAGGGCCACGCCCGCGGCCAGGTTGCCCCCGGCCGACCCGCCGGTGACGACCAGATTGCGAGGGCTGAAGCCCAGCTCGGCGGCGTGGGCGCTCATCCACTGCAGGGCGGCGTAGCTGTCCTCCAGCGGCGCCGGGTGGGGATGCTCCGGGGCCAGCCGGTACTCCGCCGTCACCACGACCGCCCCCAGGGTCTCCACCCAGTCCAGCACCGTCAGGCCCAGGTAGCGGTTCCCGCTGGAGAGACCCCCGCCGTGGATGTGCAGGACCCCGGGGATCTCGTCCACCGAGTGAGTCTGGTGCTTGGGCCGGAAGATCGTGGCGCGCATGGGACCCGCCGGGCCCGGGATGTCGCGCTCCTCGGACACCACCGTCTCTTCTTTCCCGCGGAGGGTGTTCTGCAGGGTGAAGATGGTGTGCAGGAACTCGCGATAGGCGGCGCGCTCCTCATCGGTGCCGACATCCAGCGTGGGGATGCCCCGGTGCACCGCGGCGAGATCGGGATCCAGGGCCGGTCGCACCATGGGAGCAGGAGTGGAGGTGGAAACGGATGCAGACATGTTGAGGGGTTGGATGATTGATCACGGGAGTGGAACTGTTGTTTTTGGATTGAGGGGTTGGTTGAGGTTATTGATTGTCTTTGCTGTTTTGTTGATGGCGGATGCTCGGTGGCTTGAGGACGGGAGAATGGATGGATTGATTGATTGGTGGATTGGTGGATTGATGGATTGATTGATTGATTGATTGATTGATTGATTGATTGATTGATTGATTGATGGACTGTTTGGTTGATGGGATAGAGATATCGACGTTCGCCTCCTAGGGTTTATGTACCTGGCCGGGAGCAAGCCAAGGGTGCAACGCAACGGGCCGCCTTTGGTCATCATCACAGCCGGAGACATTCGGCCTGACCAATGGCTGCCTCGGGGCCTGATTGCCCCGCGAAAGTGTCCGCGCGGGCGAACTTCCCCCGACCCAACTGTCCGGCCCTAAGCCGAAAGGAGACTTTCCAGGACAGGCTCGGGCTGATGAATCGTTCCGATGGATCGAAGGAATCTGGCCAGATCTGGCCAGATCTCGCGGATCTCCCATCGATAACAGGCTGGATTCCCTTGGCCGGCCTCATCTCCTGATTCTACTGCTGGGGTGATGGTCCGTTCCGGGAATGCTGCAGAAGCACGCTCGCTTCACGGGATCCCATTCCACGCCGTTCCGGAAACTATCCGATGGATGCCTGCCATCCTAAACGCATCTATCCGATTCCGTGGCACCACCCACTGGAGGCAAGATGTGTCCAGCCCCAGGTTCTACGAAATCAATCATCTCGTCTCGCAATGTACATGAAAAAAACCCGTCGATTCTAGCTACAGCCCGGCCTCCATCCAGGTCTCTCGTGAATATTCCCCCCTGTCTCCCGTCTACGCCGACAGCCGCTGCTGCGACAGCAGGATCGACGTGTCCACCGTCGCCCCGTCGATGAAGTCGTTCATGATCACGATCGTGCGGTCCGCCTGCAGCCGCTCCAGCGCGTGCGCCCGGATCCACGGCAGGGTGTGCATGTCCAGCGCCCCCTTGGTGGCCGTCAGGCACGAGCTGGCCCCCTCCGCCGCCACCACGCTGTACACCAGCACCTCCTTGATCGACTGCGACGTCGCCTGGCACTGCAGCACCGTCAGGTCCGAGCTGGCCTGTCCCTCGGTCGTCATGCCCTCGAACCGCGCCAGGATGGGCTCCGGCCGCAGGGTCGCGTACGCCTCGGCCGTCCAGCTGTCGTACTTGTCGGCCTGGGTGACCACGATCAGCCGCCGGCCCGCCTGGCGCAGCGCCTCGATGGGCTGGGCGAAACTCTCCTGGCCGCCCCAGCGGAGGGGGGCCTGCTGGGCCTGCGCGCACGCCTCGTCGAGGAGGGCGCTGATCTCGTCCGGCGTGGGGCGCTGGCAGTCGGCGACGATGTTGTCCCAGCGGATGTGGACGGTGACGATCTCGGCGGGGTGCTCGTCGAGGAAGGCGACCTGCTCGCGCAGGAAGTCGTCGAAGGCCAGGCCGGGGATGCAGGCGTGCTGGAAGTAGAAGGTGTCGCGCAGGGCCGAGACCCTCTGGAACTGGGGCAGCAGCTTGGCGGGGCGGAACTCGAAGTAGCGGGCGCCCATGGCCAGCATGCGCGAGATGGCCTTCTTCTGGGTGATGGACAGGCCGTAGACGATGTGCGGCAGCTTGCGCATGAGGAAGTGGTCGGGCACGTGGTCGACGTGGGCCATCAGGGGCACCAGCTTGCGGACGAGGCCCAGCATGTCGGTGTCGAGGTGCTGGAAGATGGCCTCGCAGGTGGTCATGCTGTTCATGCCGTTGTCGTGGGGGGCGGCCAGCACGAAGCGCGAGAAGGGCCGCTGGGCCGCGGGGGTGCCGGGGGGCGCCACGCGGGCCATCCAGTCGGCGTTGGTGCGCGCGCAGACGGTCACGTAGCACTGGTGCCGGTTGGGCAGGCCGACCTCGCCGTGGCCCGCCGCGTAGAAGCCGTAGGTGATGATGGCGTCCTCGGTCACGATGGGGTGGAAGTCCTCGGTGGCCACCATGGTGCCGCCCTGGACCTGGCCCGTCAGGCTGCTGATGTCGTTGTGGGCGCTGGCGACGGCCTCGCCGTAGCGGAAGACGGTCCACTCGAAGCGGCCGGTGAAGTGGTGCAGGCCCTCGATGTGGGACGACTCGACCTCGAGGTGGTGGCCGGTGAAGTTGGCGGTGGCATCGCGCAGGGCCTGCTGCTTGGGCACGGTGAAGCCGACGGCGTAACCGGGGACGCCGACATAGCTGTAGACGGAGATGCCTTTGCTGGGCATGTTGACAGGACGTCGATACTTAGTAGATCGATACCAACCGGGTGCCAAGTGCTGCAATGCAATGCTGCAGGCTGCAGGTGGTGGGAGTGGTGGGGAGACGTGGCTCCGGGCGGGCAGTGGCGGGGGCTAGATAGATAGATAGATACTTAACTACTGGCTACCGTGGCGGCTCTCCCTGAGCGAGCCAACCAACCCCATCAGGGACGGCGCCATGCCTGTCTTGTGCCGGGTGGTGGTGACTGCTAGCCTGGTCGGGAGTAGTGCATCATGTAGTTTAGGGCACGGCGGAAGAAATAGGGGGGAGATGGTGGATCTGGCAGCCTGAAACGGGAGGCAGAAGGCGGGCGGTCACGTGAGGTGGGCGGTGGGCGCAGATTTCTGCATTCTGCCCGGCCAATCTTTGCTCCGAGGGTCGCTCTTCCTTGCAGTACGCTGTGTCTGCCCAAATATATATTCCTCCATCGGCTATCCCAATCATCTGTACAGAAACAAGCCAGTCGGGTTAATTCACCGACCCGATCAAGCCCTACACACGCGTCGCACCCTTTTTCTGTTTCCCTCGCATCGCCCCAGTCTCATGCTTTTGCTCATCCGCCTTCCACTGCGGTAATCCTCCCCAGATTCTACGGCTTATGACATGTCTCCGACCGGCGATTTCTCTCTGCTCCCCGGCCGCATATTTACTCTCGGGTCGACCACAGCAACGGTTCTGAGGTAGAGTTTCTTGGGAAAAAAAAAAAAAAAAAAAAAAAAAAAAAAAAAAAAAAAAGAAAGAGCGTGTTACGATCGACTGGTTGAATGGAGGCCATGCGTCGGGTCTACGGGCTGCGGGCCGCGGGGAGGCTCGTGGCGTCTCGATTCTCTGTGTGCTGGGGAGTGGGTGGGGACGCACATCTGGCCCAGGAACATGGCCTTCTATTGATGTGATACAACCCGATCGCCCCAGTGGTTGGGACCATCACTATGGCCCCTCCCACTGACCCAACAATAGCCTCATCCATGGTCCGATCCACCAATCATCGTGCCGATACCATCCCGGTTGTTGGCTTTCTACTGCGTGGTTTACGGCTGAGACAACAGGAGGTGACAGACCAAAAAGACCACTCGGCTAAAAAGGTGTCCAGACACCTAAGTAGGCGTGATACTGGATGATACTGGGTTTGACAGGAGGAAACGCCTCACCCAAAGCTGTGTGCATCCCCGAGGCTGAACTGCACATCCTATCGTCGCTAAGAGCGTCCAAACGTGTAAAGGCCCGATGACCAGCCGATGACACAGTATCCGACCACTGAAACATCAAGCACACCCAGTTGGATTCTCCTTCCCTGCCTCCTGTCGTCTATTATGACTGCCAGCAATATCCTCCGCGTCGATCATGTCGGCATGGCCGTTAGTTATCTCCCTCGAACGGTCCCTGGCCTTCTGGCAAGGCCGAACTATGGCCCGTCCGTCGCACAGCTGTCCGGCGTCCCGGACCCGGTGGTCGAAGTGGCCTACGTCAATCTCCCGGGTGGGATAAGCCATGATGGCCCGCTGTTTCGTGGGTTAGCGGATTGTGTTTAGGGTCACGACGTTTCCTCGGCTCAACGTTTGCATTGGGGCTTTTGTGGAAGATGGCAGACATGGTGCACCAGACATCATGAAGGGCAAAAAGTCGTTTGTGACAGATAGATGAAGTTGCTGGACTGTTCCGATACATCGAAGCGACGTCAAAATGTGCGCAAAGCCCTGGATTTGGGCGAATCGTTTCTGGGGCATTGCATGTAGAGATGGCCCGGCAGCGGAAGGAGCAAAGTCAAGTCTGATGGCGTCTGACCCGGCCATCCTAATACTGTTATCCTCCATCGAGGCCTCATCAGACAATTACCAATGGGCTCGCACTATCAGACAGGGGCCTCGGGCGGGGATTGTGGATGCCCGGCATCTGATGTTCCCACCCCGTTGCAACATGAGGTGATCCAGCGGATGGCCACCGACGCCAATTCCACCCTCGCCAGGGCGTTCCGGCCATTTCCCCTCTTCTGAATAATCGACCAGGCTGGTCACCGAAGTGGGGGGACAGGGCCAGGACCACCGTCTGCAGGACGGGGGATTTCGTGATCCATGACGCCACCGAGGGGACCCATCGTGCCATCCACCATCCACCATCCACCATCGTCAGGGGCAGTCGGGACCTGGCAGCGAGCTGACCATCCATTGGGACTGGAGCGGCGGGGCCCTCCCCAAGACGTCAACCAGGAAGCTGGTCTGTCAAAGTCAGCAGTCGCATACCCAGGAGATAGTTCTGTGTGGCTTGGCCCGGTGCTGTCTCGGAGATTTGTTGCTCTGCACCGTTGCAAGCGATCGGATCACCCGAGCCAAAATGACGCAAGATGCCTCCCTCCGGCGTGGCCCCGCTTCGTGGGAAGTGCCGTTGCCGTCCGGGTAAATGGACCAGCCTGGCCGGAGAGTCAACCTGTGCCTGACGTGCTGGAGCCAAGGGGCTTGGGAAGCCAGCCAGGTGGGCGCTTCTTTCCGAAAGCCCCGTGGCGGCCATGCAGGATTCCTCGTCGCTGGCCCGTGCTCACGGGGCCCCGAGCAGACAGCCTGTGCAGAAGGCCTGGCGTGCCGATTATTCAGGAAGCCTTGTGGATTGATCTGTTCCGCTAAAGCTCCGACTCTCTCGTAATACTGGTCGATATCAACTGGAACAGCACACGTCTTCGCCCATTGCGTCGAGGGGATACGGAGGAAGGCACCCTCGGATAGATCATTCTCTCTCTCGACCAGGCACTAGTCGAGCACGCAAGCATCGTGGTATGCCTCCACCGGGGCTGCACATTGTTGAGGGGACCGTCAATGGCCCTAGTCGCGCGAGTCGTCCGAGCAAGTGCGATAAACCACCGGAGTCCGATGCATCTTCACATCTCACGCCTGGATGTCGCCATCCTCAATAACCTCACTGCCTGCGAAGGGGTGCCTGTCGCCCATGATGCGAGCTCTCGGAGGGCATGAGGAAAGATGATGCCATTCCGCGAGCGAATCTGCCAGGAGCAGTTTGTCGGAGTTGAGATGGATATAAATACGTGGATGATCTCGCCGATGCTTGGGTTCTCTCCATCAGTCTCCATTGTCTTCTCAGGAACACAGCCTTCGACCGACCTCGCCCACCGCCAGTCCCTTGCCTCCCGTTGCCTAACAGCAAACCACCAAAAGCCCAACCGTCAAGATGAAGTTCACTCCTGTTCTTGCTGCCACCATCCTCGCCGGCGTTGCCGCTGCTGCCCCCGGCCGTGGTCTCGAGGCACGCGTCAAGGCCCGGGCCAGCAACACCAACAACGGCAAAGGCTCGCGTCCCCTGCAGGCGGTTGACAAGCCCTCGACCGTCAAGAACCAGACCAACGTCGAGTACAGCTCCAACTGGTCCGGTGCCGTGCTGGTCAACCCCCCCTCCGCGGCGGCCACCTACACCGCGGTGACCGGCACCTTCACCGTCCCCGAGCCCACTGGCTCTGGGTCTGGCAGCCAGGCTGCCTCCGCCTGGGTCGGCATCGACGGCGATACCTACTCCAACGCCATCCTGCAGACCGGTGTCGACTTCACCGTCACCGATGGCCAGGCCTCCTTCGACGCCTGGTACGAATGGTACCCCGACTACGCCTACGACTTCTCCGACCTCGAGATCTCCGCCGGCGATGTCATCGTGACCGTCGTCGAGTCCTACTCCTCCACCAGCGGTATCGCCACCATCGAGAACCAGAGCACCGGCAAGAAGGTCTCCCAGGAGCTCTCCTCCAGCTACGCCCTCGGCGGCATCAATGCCGAGTGGATCGTCGAAGGTACGTGACAGGATCCGCCCTCCTCACCCCTCACTTCCCCGCAAACATGCACACAGGGGCTAACCATGTAACAGATTTCGAGGAGGGTGACTCCCTCGTCAACCTGGTGGACTTTGGCACCGTCACCTTCACCGGTGCCGTCGCGGAGGCCGCCGGTGGGGAGAGCGTTGGTGTTGACGGCGCCACCATCATCGAGATCGTCAACGACGACGACCAGGTGGTGACCGATGTCACCATTGACAGCGACTCCTCGGTGACCATCCAGTACGTCTAAGTGTCTGGACGGACTGCCTTTGTCGTCCCGTCAAGTGAACGAACTGGGCGGCTTGAGATGTCTGATGAAGCAATGATTGGAGGCCAACTGGGTCCCGCGACGAGGAGAAATAGAGCTGTTCCTGTTTGAGACGTTGACAAGCCTAGCTGAATAGCAATGAAGTAAATCGAGATATCGTCCCTCTCTAGTAATCCTCCAACGTAGCTGTAGGATGCTGGAAAGACGAAGTGTGCGGGGTTTGGTTCAATTCTGTGGAGTATTTCCCAAAAATAATATATATTTCCTATCATTATAGACTCGAGCACGATGTGCCTGCAAATTAAGTTAAAGTAAATTAAGGATAGTGAACATAATTCAAACGCGATCCACCTTGACGGAGGCAATTTCAAATGAGCGATGTTGTCAATTGCGACCAAACGAATGAACTCCCGGACCAAAGTCCCTTGTTTCGGAGGCATCTCCCCCAGGCGGCCTCATGCATGACAGGCACCAGACACCTGGGTCTGGGGTGGACCAACATCAACGGTCTCAGCACCATTCACATTGGTCACACTATGATCGATACCATTGAAGGTGCACTGGACGCCACCTGTGTTTGACATGATGTGTGAGATGCTGAGTGGATTGGCTGGTATCCTCGTTAGCATGATCCAACCACGCCTTTAGATGGGAGATACATACTGATAGTTGTTTCAGCACCGTTGGTGGGGAATTCCTGGCTGAACTGGGCATTCGCGGCCCCGACGAAGGTGATCAACACCTGCCCCCCCGACGGCTTAGGCTGCACCGGATGGCTGGGGGGGGTGGAGCCCTGACTGCAGGCCCCTTGAACTTGAGTCTGGGGTGGGCCCACATCCACTTCCCCGGGCCCAGTGATGGTCGTGACCCCGTTATCCACTCCGTTGAAGGTGCAAGTAACGCCCGCCATGCCGGAAGAGATGTGCGACACACTTAGGGCATTATCTAGGACTATTAGTGGCTGTGTTCGACCAGGGTTGGGTGCCAACTGACTGATCTGAGCGAAGGACCCATCGGTCGAGAAGGCCTGAGTAAATTGAGCACCGCCTGCACCGATGAAGGTGATTGGAACGGTGTTTTGGGCTCGCGCAATGCTGAGGCCCAGCGTAGAGGTGGTGAAGAGAACTGGAACTAATGCAAGCTTCATCTTCCCGAACAAACTTTGATCTGATTGAATGATGTGCGGAATATATGATTGTTGTCGTGTCAGTCGACTGAGAAGCAGAGGGAGCAGCAGGGGATTTATAGACTTGGCTGACCACCTCTTCCCGACGTCATGACTGCCCGTAGACCGGAAGAGCGATGCAATCGTCGCATCGTCATCAAGGATGTTGAGATATACGAAGACTACCATTGCCGGATGCTCCTGTGCCGTGGGAACACCCTGTCAAATGACTGATGTCTCGCCCATTCCGGCCGGTCCAGGCAATATTCGACGGAGTCGCGGGGCCCAGGGAGCAGGAAGCGACCTGGCAGGCTGCCGCTCAGCCACTCCGGGAGATTGATACCCCTCAGAGGCCAAACGGCCCATATCTCGCTCATCCCCGAAAACAACGCAGATTGGCTGGGACGGCGCCCGTGTTTACGCTCACTCTGGAGGCTATCTATAAACAAACTCGGATACACCGAACGATGGCCAACCAGACGGAGCGCGGACAGCATGGGCGGATCTGGTCGGTCAGAGGGATCCATGGTAAGCAGCGATTGTGATGTTGTGTACTCCCTTCCCTGTGAGATATGTTGACGCAGCGCGATGATTCCTCTGCTGCCACAGACGGGAAGGGCGAATACAGGCATTCGATGATGTCTGCTGGTCTCCGGACCCCCGTACCATGGTTGACGGTTGGTGCTGCACGGGTACCGAGACATCCGTGGTTCGACCCGGATGGCCGTGGCAGACCAAATGGACTCGACTAGGACCGACCATCTTGGGCATGAGCAGTATGTGTGTCCATGTCAGGTACCAGAGAGACCACACCACTGTCCCCGAGGAAGAAACAACGCATGCACCGAAGAGCAATGCGCATGCAAGACAATGGGGACAAGCCAAGTGAGTCGGAAGGGGTTCAAAGCCGGAAGAGGCGGTTATCTTCTCCGCACCGCGGATTGTCTGGTACGGCCAATTATCACCGGGCCAATACGGCCACCCCCCAGGCTTCGCCCCCGCGGCCATGGGATCTGTCAAGTAGTGAGGTAGGCGGCTGGACAGAGCCTGGATGGACGGATGACTTGGGGGATGCCCTTGCCGGCGGAGAACTCCTGGACGGGGGGCAAGTGTGGATAACACGCCCATGGCCTGCCCTTGCCGATCCCCCGCTTCTGAGACATTGGCATGTGGGATGACCGAGTGGTAGCCATGCCGGGGAAGCTCGACATCGAGGACAGCGAGCTTTACCAAGCAAATGCACCGAGCGAACCGTTGCAGTGGTGCATGTTTCGGGCCGCCCGTTTAAGGTTCGGAGGCTTGTGCCTCACGAGCACAGCCAGCGATATAAATAGCCCTCGGGGGAGCGATCCGGGGCCCCGAAACTTGGTTGGCATCCCGAGTTATTTTTGGGCTGTCATGACGTGGGTGATGGATCACCACTGGGGTGGTGGCTTAGCGAGACGTCCTGTTAAGTGTCTGTCGTTTCGGTTTAGGGAGCGGTCGAAATGGTCGTCATCGTCTTACGCCAACCGAGACGGGCTGTGCCATTGCCATCTGCGGTGCTGACCTTGGCCTGCCGGAACAGGCATCCCAGTGAGGGCACAACGCAGATGGAGGAGGGTCGTCGAAGCCCCGAAATCCTGTCAGAACCATCCATCGAGACAAATGCCTGGTTCCTGCTGCTCTGTGCGCCTACCCACCCCCAGATGTCACATCGATTATTGCGCACTGTGGAACCGTCGGGCGCTGTAAATGTTATGTACCAGCTGCTACAACCGCAGCAGGAGGTATCCTAGATATTCGTCCGTTGTCGACAGCGATGTTGGCTCGCTGGACCTCAGGCTCGGGGAAGTCCAGGAGGCGTCGTCGAACCCGGTCGGACACGGCGGAGGGGTTGGAGAGGGCAGTGGATTCGAGTTGAGAGAACACGACCGGCCAGCTTTTCTGCATCGTCTGTCCCCAACAGGGAAGAATAGCTGAGTTGTTGTTGTTGTTGTTGTTGTTGTTTGTGTTGGCGGGCAGGCAACAACTCGTTGACACCTGGCTGCCTGGTGCTTGGGGCCTGAGGCCTGTAATAGTATGCCTGAGGCACGAATCCGGTCTCACGTGGCCAGGTTGGTTGCCCTTTGCATCAGGCACCAGCGGGTGGTTGTTCCTTTAACCCTGACAACAACAACAACAACAACAACAACAACAACAACACTGCAACAGTCCACTATACGATAGGCTAATCGTACCGGAAACATCACCTTCGGATGGTATGTATGTGGCTGTCGAAGGTGGACTTGGCCGTGTGTATTACTAACTGATTATAGAATTACTATACCTACTACGTGATGATGAATGAAGAAGACCCCGCCGTGCCCGCTGCACGGAGGACGATGATGGCCAGGTCAGGGGCTGGATCCCTATGCCTGCTGCCCACCCCCCTCGTGGACCACCCGATGCTTCTCGCTGCCACCCTCGTCGATCTGCACGCCCTCCTCACTGCTGGCCACCGAGGCCAGCTGCCACCCCCGGATGGCGTGGCCCTTCCACATCAGCAGCATGACGAAGAGGAACGAGAACACGGCGAAGAAGGCCATCATGCCGTACACCCAGCCGACCCCGACGGCCGCCACCCAGGGGTTGATGTAGAAGGTGATGGTCAGCCCGTACACGATCCGGTACGCCCCCACCACGATGCCCGCCTCCGCCGGGTAGCGCGTGAAGCACTCGACCACGTAGTTGACCGTCACCGGCACGCTGGCCAGGGCGCCGATCGTCACGAGGAACACGGCCAGCGCCAGCACCAGGTAGTGCAGGTGGTACTGCAGGGTCGCCCCGAACAGGCCCAGGCCGATGGGATTGAGGATCAGACTGGGGATCCACAGCACGTGCAGCCGGTACTCGGGCTTCCACCCCCCGCGGTTGAAGCGGCGCGCCAGGGCCAGGGGCAGCCGGTCGTTGTAGCGGTGGCCCACCAGCTGCACGATCACGATGCCGATCCAGTGGCAGAAGGTGAAGGCGGCGCTCTGCTTCAGAGAGAAGCCGTAGCCCCCCTCCGCGGGGGACCGTTGCAGCCAGACGGGGACGAGGGCGTTCATGCCGACGTAGAAGCCGAACGAGATCAGGGTGAAGGTGCCCATGATGATGGTGACGGGACAGATCCCGATGAGGATGGGCGCCGCGGCGATTTTCATCTGCAGGGGGTCAGCACCATCGCCCGAGTTTCCCGGGGGGGGGGCACGGCACGGGGTCCTCACCGTTTCAGCCCAGGTCGTCGGCTGCACGACGCGGTGGCCGAGAACGAAGGTCGCCCATCGGTTCGCCAGCCAGGGGGTGGGGATGACGGGGTTCCGGTCCGGATGGGCGCGGTCGTAGCCGGTCTCCTCGAGGCCGCAGACGACGAGGACGGCGGTGGCGCCCAGCAGGCCGACGGACCACCAGAACTCGACGGGGAAGAAGGCGTTGGCGGAGATGAAGGCCGAGAAGGTGGGGCCGGCGATGGTGCCGAAGAGGAAGGCCATGTGCAGGGCCGTGAAGGCGCGGCCGCGCTGGTGCAGGAACAGCAGGTCGGTGATGATGCGCGGGCCCAGCACGGTGGGCACCGCCCCGAAGAAGCCGGCGAACAGGCGCGACAGCACGAAGGCGATGTAGTCGTCCGGGTGGGTCATGACGGCGCCCCAGACCTGGCACACCAGCGTGCAGAGCACGCACCACAGGATGACCGAACTGCGGCCCAGCCGGTGGGCGACGGGGGCGAAGAAGAAGGGCCCAAAGGCCATGCCCGCCAGGGCGGCGGAGTTCTATCGCAAGACATTAACCGGGGGGGGGGATTCTCTCGCACGCACGCAGCCAAAAGTAGGGGGAAAAGGGGGGGGGAGGGGGACTCGTACCGCGTACGCCTCCTGGACGGTCGTCTTGCCATAGATCTTGGCCTGTTGCGCCAGATTCAGCTGGCCAGAGAGGGGGCGATGGCCCCGGAGAACGAGGCGAGGCAGAGAATCGCGAGGATGAGGTGTTTGCGGCGGCGGGACCAGTTCTGGGACAGACAGTCAGAATCGCATCCGGATCTGACGCGATCGGAGATGCAGATGCAGGATCGATTCGGGGGGGGGGGGGCGCAGCTTGCTTGCTTACCAGTGGGTCCCGCAAGCTGTCGCTCGGCACAGGCACCAGCACGATCCCGGGGGGGCCCTCAGGAGGGTGCTGGCTGGTGGTGATATCGTCCTTGATCGCGGCCATGGCGTGCTCACGGCAGTCAGTCTCGTCACCAGGCACAGAAACAAGGGGAAAGGGGAGAAGACGAAGGATGGCGCCCGGCTGAAAAGTCGGAAGAGGGAAGAAGAGCGACGATGCCGATCCCTTCTTGGCCGCCCGGAACGCGTCACCCTCGGATTTAAGCCTCTCCGGGCAATTTTCCCCGGCCCGCCCCGCTCGAAACCCTACATGCCCTAACTATATGTACGGAGTAACAGAGCCCTACGATGGGTAGGCAGGATGCCTTGGGTTGAAGCTTCGTACTATACTACATAGTACTGTCATATTGCTTTGTTGAATCTTTGTCCGAAGCAAACGGGCATAGGCATGTGCCAAGGGACACCTCGCCAGTGAAAAACAAGATATAAATTCTCGTACCTCCACCGATGTAGATCAAGTTCTTGGGAAGGTAGAATGAATACTACCACCGAATATTTAAAATAGAAGACAGGACCTTCCTAGGTGAAGGGTAATCCCGAAACATCTTCAAACCAAGATGCACCTCTGCTTTTTCACATGATGGTTGGCATCATTGCCGTTATATCAAAAGTCGTGCATCGGGAGGAGCACAGTGGGAGAGACGACTGAGATGTTAACCACAGATCGGAGCTACTTTTTCAGTTGGACCCCGTCAGCCAGGCAGCCAGTCATCTAGGAAGAGCTCGATGACTGCCGTATTCTCTCGGGCGTGGTATGCGGGAAGGTTATGCTTGACGGGGATGGGGATGCCGTGCAGGGGCCCGCGGATCCATCGTTCCCCGTTGCGACCGACCGGTCGCCTGGGCCAGACGGCAATCATCAATCAACCATGTGTTGTAGTTGAGTGACATTGTTGGTGAATGGGATCGAGCTATGTTACTTAGCTATCTCTTTCTGTCCGGGGTCAGAGTGGGAGATAATTGGATGCACGGAGGAGATCCGCATCAATCAACATGGTCCTTCCTGAGTCAGGGGACCCACCGGATCTGGTGTCAGATGTCAGGAGCCCCACCCAGCCCTGACTCAGGTCCGATCCCCTGCAGCGAGTTGGTATAAGAGTGAATCTGGATCCCTCTCCCCCCTTCCCCCCGGATCGTGCACTCTAGGACCTTGCTTCTCATCGGACATCGAATTCAGCAACGACGGTCGGCCCAACATGTCCACAGACTCCTCCCCATCCCCGCAGACCAGCAGCCCGCCTCCCGTCAAGCAGGGCTGGCGGTTCTGGGTAAGTACCTCCCACTTCCTCCTCGGTCTCCACGAGTTGCCATCTGATGCCCAACATAGGCCATCTTTGCGGCGCTCACTGTCACCTCCTTGCTCTCCGCGCTGGATGCCTCCGTCATCTCGACGGCCCTGCCGACCATCGTGCAGGACTTGAACTCGGGCGACTCCTATGTGTGGATATCCAACGCATACATGCTCACGATGGCCGCCTTCCAACCGCTGTACGGCCAGACGGCCAACATCTTCGGCCGGCGCAGCCTGACCATCCTGGCGGTGGTGCTGTTTGCAGTGGGCTCGGCCGTGTCGGGCTCGGCCAAGAGCACCGGCGCCCTCATCGCCGGCCGCACCATCCAAGGCCTCGGGGGCGGCGGCATCAACGTCCTGGTGGACATCATCGTCAGCGACCTGGTCCCGCTGCGCGAGCGCCCCAAGTACATGGGCGTCATTTTCTCCGTCTTCGCCGTCGCCCTCTCGCTGGGCCCCGTCATCGGCGGCCTCATGACCCAGCGCGTCACCTGGCGCTGGATCTTCTACCTCAACCTGCCCATCTGCGGCGCCGCCCTCCTGCTGCTCGTCCCCTTCCTCCACGTCCACTACAAGAAGCAGCCGCTCCGCCACATGCTCCGCCGCATCGACATCTTCGGCAATGCCATCCTGGTTGCCTCCGTCCTGGCGATCCTCCTGGCTTTGACGTGGGGCGGCACCGTGCACCCGTGGTCCTCCTCGCAGACCCTCGTGCCCCTGATCCTGGGGCTCCTCGGGCTGATCGCCTTCCTGGCCCTAGAAGCCTCGACGTGGCTCCCCACCGATGAGCCCACGATGCCTCTGCGCCTCTTTGGCAATCGCACCTCCCTCGGCGCCTTCGGTTTGACCTTCATCCACGCCATCCTCACCTACTGGATCACGTACTTCCTGCCGGTGTACTTCCAGGCCGTCAAGGGCGCCTCCCCGACCCGGTCCGGCGTGGACCTCCTCCCCAGTGCCGTGACGGCCATCCCGTTCGCCATCCTGTCCGGCGGCGGCCTGTCCACCCTGAACCGCTACCGACCGTTCCACTTCGCCGGCTTCGCCTTCCTCATCATTGCCTACGGCCTCTTCACCCTCCTCGATGCCTCCTCGTCCGAGGGCGACTGGGTCGGGTTCCAGATTCTCGGCGCGGCGGGCGTCGGCACCCTCCTCACCACCACCTTGCCGGCCCTCCAGGCGCCCCTCTCCGAGGCTGATGTCGCCGTCGCGACCGCCACCTGGGCCTTCCTGCGCAGTCTGGGCGGCATCTGGGGCGTGGCCATTCCTTCCGCCGTCTTCAATAGCCAGGTCAATACTTTGCTGCCGTCCCGGCTGGGTGATGAGCCCGCCCTGCAGGCCCGTCTCGCGAACGGTGGTGCGTACGAGCTCGCCACCAAGGAGTTTATGACCTCGCTGGATGACCGGCCTGCTGTCCAGGCCGCAGTGGTGGGTGTGTACGTGGACAGCCTGCGGATCGTGTGGTATGTTGGGCTCGCGTTCGGGCTTCTAGGCTTCCTGGTCGCTTTTGTTGTCCAGGAGGTTCCGATGCGGGAGCAGCTGGATACGGAGTTTGGGTTGCAGGAGGAGAAGAAGGCAAGTGATTTGGAGGAGGGCAGTGATTGATTGATCATCATAGGGTTTAGGGTTTAGGGTTTAGGGTTTAGGGTTTAGGGTTTAGGGTTTAGGGTTTAGGGTTTAGGGTTTAGGGTTTAGGGTTTAGGGTTTAGGGTTTAGGGTTTAGGG